>NC_089762.1:35360890-35368390 GCF_040412425.1 Macrobrachium rosenbergii | reverse complement strand
ACACTGTGAAGAAAGATGTTGCCCTTTGCATCACTTTAATATTCAAGACAAAACTGAAGGATCTCTTGTTCGTGACAGCAAAATACGGAACCATCTGGCATTATACTTACAAAGCCGGAAGTCTGAAATAGCCAACAGTAATGCAAGAATAATCAAGGTGCCTCTTTCTGCTAATATTTATTTTTCAAAATTCTTAATTTTCTCTTATCACGACAAAATACAAATCTATATTCAATAACCAAGTGAAAGAATTACAGGACTCATCAATACCTAGATATGAGAGAGAGAGAGAGAGAGAGAGAGAGAGAGAGAGAGAGAGAGAGAGAGAAACCTTTCATAGCTGAACAACTGTTCTGAAGACAATAAAGCATGCCCTCCAGGGCAGGCCTTAAATAGCTCAATTGTGCGTGCAAGCAGTAAAACTTGCAATAAAGACTTGGCAAGTCATACATTAAGATAGTCTGTAGGGCGTATTTTTACTGTTATTATGAAGTTTTACCAATTCTCAGATTTGCTGACGTACACAGATCAAGAGGGGAGAAGCCAAGTAGTGAAGATAAATTTTATTACCGATACGAAACGGTTAAGCTGAGGAGTTGTTGGTTAGTCTCAAAAGAAGTAGGAGAAACAAGGACTGGAAAAGATATAGGAAGCTGAAGTAAAAAATGAAACAAATTTCTCACTTCCAGAAGTAATTCCTTCTTTTGAATCCGTGACATCTAACTGTAAAAAACCATGCTTAGTACCTCTGCTGATTTTCTTGGCGTGAACTGCGAAATGAACCTTCTTTCTTTTTATTTCTTTCTCTTTTTGTAATGACGACGTGGGCGTGAGCTGAGATTTAAACACCACGAAACGCTATGTTATTTCCTATCTCATATCGTCAAAAAAGAAAGAAAAATGTGCAAATGCTACTGCAGCATAATTATAACTGTAACAAACTCCTCAAGTTCATCCATGATGCATCACTAAGACATTTTCATTCATGAAAAAATTACCAAAGCTCGCATGTCGCAGAAACCTTACGTCATGAAGCCTCTTGAAAATTATTAAATGCGGTGACCTTAATCTTAAGATAAAAAAGTATGGTGGGAATTTATATTGATGAAAACTTTCCAAAAAATACCATCTCGGTGCAATGTGCCTTTTAACTATTATACGACTGCTATTACCATAACATGCAAGGAGGCGGCGATTAGAATCTTCGTTCAAGCACAGATACAACTGTTTTCATTTATTTATTTTAAAAAGGGAAAATTATTTTTATCATATAATCACAAACTTTTCCTTTAATTTGCCACATTCATAGTCTACCTATTGAA
Organism: Macrobrachium rosenbergii; assembly: GCF_040412425.1. NCBI lineage: Eukaryota > Metazoa > Arthropoda > Malacostraca > Decapoda > Palaemonidae > Macrobrachium > Macrobrachium rosenbergii. The sequence continues at coordinate 35,367,068 of NC_089762.1, read as the reverse complement.
TCATGGAAGAACCATCCACAAAAAGTATCTAAGTATATCTTAGTTTAACCAGACCACTAAGCTGATTGACAGCTCTCCTAGGGCTGGCCCGAAGGATTAGATTTATTTTACGTGGCTAAGAACCAACTGGTTACCTAGCAACGGGACCTACAGCTTATTGTGGAATCCGAACCACATTATGACGAGAAATGAATTTCTATCACCAGAAATAAATTCCTCTAATTCTTCATTGGCCGGTCGGAGAGTCGAACGCTGGGCCAACAGCGTACTAGCCGAGAGCTCTACCCACCCCTCCTACGAAGAACTTGAACCGTCCACAGAAAACAATGTAAGTCACTTCATACCCTACACAGACAGTTTGTCAGCAGCATGTCGAACACTCCTACATACAATGCCCCATTCAACACTTCATCTTGCACGCACTCTCGCCCTTCCTTGAGAGTAAGGCTCTCCCACTCAGTGTATACGACTTCCTATCCCACTTCCTCCCTACGCTTTTCATTAACCTACCGTTCTCCTTTCCACATGACTGAGCCATCTCAAAGCACATTCATTCAATTTTTTACCTATACTAACTTTTCTACCATCTCCATATTTCTCACCTTTTCAGTTTTTCTTAATCCACATATCACGGAAAATTATCTCTATAGCCTTACCTCCGTAAAGGAGAGGCAGTTTCCCTCTTACGCACAATCCTTGTTTTTCCCTTCTTCCAACCTCTTAACTACCCTTCTTCTGTCGCTGACCATCCCTTCTCCTCTCAGCATTCTTAAATTTGCACTAATCCTTTCCACTCTTGCAATATACACACGCACCTTTACGTACGTATGTGTGTGTGTGTGTGTGTGCGTGTGTGACAGGGGATGTGACAACCCCACTTCCCACATAGAGAGGATGCAACTAGCCAAAGTGGGCGAGATGATTAAGTGGTGCAGATCTCAGTTCAGGATTGCTAGGGCCGCGGATCGCTGCTGGCAACCTCATTTCTACACACTTACTGAGAAACTGAAGTTTGTTATATATATATATATATATATATATATATATATATATATATATATATATATATATATATATATATACATATACAGAGAGAGAGAGAGAGAGAGAGAGAGAGAGAGAGAGAGAGAGAGACTTCTGTTATTCATGCACATACAGCCAACATATCTGATACAATTAAACAACAGCAAACGAGGCTATACTGAAACGCTACCAAACATAAAAAACGTTGACTCATTACACATGATATCGGAGAAATTAGTTCAGGTAATGGGAAAAGCTTTGCATAATATGGGCGGTCATTTAACGGCCGTGGGAAAACTCTGTCTGGGGAATCGCACTTGCTAAAAACCAATAACTGTAATATCAGTGTTGTTTTGTCTATATCTTTCCTATGACCAAGGCTCGTCTACTTCTCCCTGGTCGTGAACGCTAGATTTTTTCGGTGTAGGTAGTTCCTCGTTGGAAGAATCGGTAGAGTTCTCGGCTAGCACGCTGCTAGACCCTACTCCGAGTCTCCGGCCAGCCAATAAAGAATTAGAAGAATTTATTTCTGGTGATAGAAATTCATTTCTCGGTATAATGTGGTTCGGATTCCACAACAAGCTGTAGGTCCCGTTGCTAGGTAACCAGTTGGTTCTTAGCCAACGTAAAATAAGTCTAATCCTTCGGGCCAGCCATAGGAGAGCTGTTAATCAGCTCAGTGGTCTGGTTAAACTAAGGTATACTTAACTTACTTTCGGTGTAGGTACCCAACAGAAGAAAACATAGAGTTTAGGCCAAAGGCCAAGCGCGGGGACCTATGAGATCATTACGCGCGGAAATGGAAATTGACAGTAAAATGGCTTGACAGGTGTAACAGAAGGACAACTTCGTTGATGCACTATGAATCAACTGTTAGGAGAGGGTGGAAAGTAAGATGGACGAAAGAGAATATGAACGGAGGTACAGTAAAGGGAATGAAAGCGGTTGCAGCTAAATTTTAGGGGCCTAAGGTGCACCTCACGGCACTACCCCGTAGGGGGTAGGTACCCAATGACGAAAAAGACACTAAGTTGATTCGTATATGCAATGACCTTTTTGGGTAGATTGTTGTATCTCAATAATATCCAACTGCTATACAACAGTAAACACAGGGGAATTTCACAAAAATTAAAGGTTGCTGAACTTCTTTACATATATAAAGTAATAAAGTACAGGATGCACGAGGCATTCTTACTTTATTTCCCCTGCGGGAAACGGGCTTATGGTTAAGGGGAGCCTGGGCTGAACCCCGGGCCAATCCCGCGACAGAAGGAAATGACAAATTACATCTGACTCTGGCCAAAAAACGACAGCCCACACGGAGCTGCTATCACGAAGTCATGAAACCTTTTCCTCTAAAATAAATAAAAGTTTGAAACTTTTTATTTTTCCTCTCACGAGATCCTTTTATTACTTTCGGGGTTTGCGTGGGATAATTGGCAGGGTGTCGAGCCTCTCTCTCTCTCTCTCTCTCTCTCTCTCTCTCTCTCTCTCTCTCTCTCTCTCTCTCTCTCTCTCTCTCTCTGAGTGTGAGTGTATACAAGGTGAGCAGTCATTCAGTAAAAATAATAAAGGTCGTTCAAGCAATACTTCAACGCTTCTTTATAACCTAGTTTAAAGCTGCAGTAATTTTTTCCTAACTGCATCGTAATTTCAACGTCTCCAAGAATAGAAGGAAGCCTATTAAACCATCTTCGAAGTGAAGATACGAACAAATTCACATAAAAAATAATATTGACGCAAATAACATCCGTCTGGAGAAAGATGAGTAAGTGATTCGTTTCAAATAAGACTTTTAACTGATTTTTCGTGCTGGACACTTGAAAGTATACGAAAGAGGTACTCAAAACTATTTAAATCAACGAAATTTTAAATTAAATATCAAATATGAAATGGCTCATACCACATTATGCTGATATAATGCGACAGAACATTTAATCGAATGAAACAGAATATTTTATTATGTGGATAATGTATGACTTAACAAATGAAAATTTTAATTTTCCCACAAGATTTGTTTCGAGACTGTGGATGCCACTGTTAATGGTTTGGGTCATTCTTCTGGTGCTAAGAAATTCTGCATAACATATACTATTGCCAGAACAATACGACCCATTTCTTTATATCCTCATCAATTTCTTAAACCAATAAAGCTTATAAGCACAATGTCAATCTACGGTGCTTCTTGCCCATCTTGGTTCTCCTCGCACAAAATAGGTAAAACAATCTTGGCATCAAGAACAAACTCTTTCATTTTCCGAAACATACTCGTCATGAAGTTGATTTACCGTTCAACCTCGACATCCGAGTCTCAAAGGATCTTGGAATGTCTCTCAGACGCGCAGCTAAAAACCGCGGACATGTGAGTCCATCTCTATATGCAGACTGTTTTTTATTTTATTTTTTTTAGGCCAACAAAACCCACCCACGTACACAGTTATCTTACTGATGTAATAAGAAGTAAAGTCCTTTTTTTTTGGGGGGGGAGGGCTTCATGGATGACGTGCGCATTCTAATAGTCATTCCGAAGTTTGTTGAACTTAGGAATGCAAGATATGCTAAGTATATGACGGGAAAGTATCTGCTCCAAGTTATATTTTAACGTCGAGTAAAAATCCAGCAAAAATCTGAGGAAAGAAAACAAGAAAACGTGAGCAATCTACTATGATTAGTTTCCAAGAAACTCACAGTTCAGCCCTATCTCATTACAGTAACCAAGTAACTGCAATGCTTTGAAATTCTATAAAATCGATCTTCAGGAACGGTGATATACACACATATATGTATTTGGATCTATGCTTAACAGTGACAGACGTTTCCAAAGTGTGAAGAAATCGAGAATTTAAGAGGGCGGTGTGGTTATTAAAATTTACAAACGTACCTCGTAAAAAGTGACGAGTAGATTCTATATGTATATATATATATATATATATATATATATATATATATATATATATATATATATATATATTCATGAATATACAAATGTCGTTTAATTTCCAATTCAATAGGGAATTATCACCGAAGGAGAATTTTTTAAGTGATAAATTTCCCTTCAGTGATAATTCCCCATCGGGGATATTTGAAGTATCGTGAGTTGGATATTAAACATTTGTAGCTTCATGATTGTACATGAATCACGGTGATAAAAATATATATATATATATATATATATATATATATATATATATATATATATATATATATATATATATATATATATATATATAATATTATATATAAATTTTGAAAGATCCCTTAATCTTTAAATGAAATATATTGACAACAGAACGGTGAAAAGTGAAAGAATTTCGCATCCTTGACTCGTAACGTTATTCTTGAACATTTAACGGAAGAAACACGTTTCAGTCACGTTGCTTTGACAGTACAGTCACGAGTCAGTTTATGAGCACAGAAAAAAAGATCTCTCAAGTGAGGTCATATTCCAGAATGTAAACTACAGTCAGTACTTAAAGAGGAATATACATTCTACGGGTTATTAAAAACAAATTAACTATTGACTGGTTGATTAATTTACGAAAGTTTGGTATCATGACCTGGCACTGGGTATCCAGTATTGCAGTAACTACAAAAGTGATTTAGATCAATCAGAAGAATATTCAGTAAAGTAATTTTCTTATCCTCCGCACAAGACGCAAGTTCTCTACTCATATGCGTATTAGATTCAGTTAGCCGATTTCCTCTTTATCATGATCATACGGTGCCATCACCAAACCTTGACAATTGGCCAATCAAAATTTCTTGCTAACTTCCATCCTGGTACCTCTGTCGCACACGGCAGGAAAGAGGAGAGAGAGAGAGAGAGAGAGAGAGAGAGAGAGAGAGAGGAAAGAGGAGAGAGAGAGAGAGAGAGAGAGAGAGAGAGAGAGAGAATCTCTCATCTCATTTTCTAAAAATACCGCAAAAGAATTGTATTCTGTCGCTTGGATCCAAAATTACAGCTTTCCGTCGATCATCTGGACAGTTAACATTTCTTGGTTGCATTCCTTAATAATTTCGGTAATGGACTGGTAGCAGGAATATAAAAGAAACTTGATATAAGAGTAAATAAAAGGCTTTTCTCTTCTATCGTACCACACATCGAGAGTACTATCAGGTAACCAAAGCTCGCCGCCATTCCCAGCAATTAAAATACCGGAAGCTTCATCATGAGAGGCCGAGAAAGGAAGAGGAACACGATTTGAAACGAGAGAGAGAGAGAGAGAGAGAGAGAGAGAGAGAGAGAGAGAGAGAGAGAGAGAGAGAGAGAGAGCAACCTCCACTGGTACTAACTGAGAGTTTACTTTAGACTGACTCGTTTTATTTGGCTTACTATCGTGCATTCATATAATGCATTTAGTACTTTTACAATAATGAGCTTTTCCTTAACCGTTAAAGAACATTGCAAAAAACACTAACTGACAAAAGCAATGAAATCATTAACTAAAGAACATTAACCGTCAGAAGGCGAAAAACATTGCAAAATAAACCTTCTGATAAAAGAAATGAAATCATTAACTGAAGAACAACATCAAGCGTCAGAAGGCGAGGAAAGATCAAACTGGACTCATAACGAAATTTGAACAAAAAACACAGCCTGTTCACCGAAGCGGACATCACCGACACCTGTTCGTTCATTCTGGTTCAACTTCTTTTGCGGTCCGCAAAGGAATTCGGGATATGGTCCGTGGTGCTAGCTGGAACCAAGGGGGAGAAAAAAAGCGTTTACTGTAAAAATGGACTTGGGGAAAAAATGCCTGAGAGGTGGTAACCGACCGTGATAAACAATGGCGTAAGTATCCGTTATAATGCATTGGTCGTTAATGCAGTTCTGTTCCTTTGTAATTAGCAGGAGAAACAGCCTTAATGACATCATTGCTAGTATCACCATCATTATTATTTTATTATTAATATTGCTGTTGCTGCTGTTGTAGTTTTTGTTGTTCTTAATATATCAGAAGAAGCAATGTTTTCGTGAAGAGTTTAGTTTCTTAATAATTAGCAGGAGAAACGGCGTTAATGAAATCATTACTCGTATCGCCATCATTATCATTCTTTATTATTACTATTGTTGTTACTGCTGTTTTAGTTTTTGTTGTTCTTAATATATCAGAAAAGCAATGTTTTCGTGACGAGTTTAGTTTCTTGATAATTA
>NC_089762.1:35288390-35355890 GCF_040412425.1 Macrobrachium rosenbergii | reverse complement strand
AGAGAGAGAGAGAGAGAGAGAGAGAGAGAGAGAGAGAGAGAGAGAGAGAGCGTCCATATGGATAAAGGATAATGAAAAATTTAGGGTGCATTTAGGGGAAGGAAAGATCTACAGTAGTAATAAAAACGAGAGAGAGAGAGAGAGAGAGAGAGAGAGAAACCATCACAGTTCAACAAACACAATAAAACCTTAAGTACTATCTTGTGTGCACAGAGAGAGAGAGAGAGAGAGAGAGAGAGACCATCACAGTTCAACAAACACAATAACCCTTAAGTACTCTCTCATGTCACACAGAACGAACGTTAAACACCCAACATTGTAAAGCGTGGGCAGGACGTGGGAGACTGAGATCTCCCGAAATTGCCCATAACTACTTTCACCGTGAGTTTTATCTCCCATTATCATGGAAACGAACCAGATTGGTGATGCATAACACAATACAGCATTGCGGCGTTATGTTCTCCCACGCGCGCAATGATGTATGATTTATGACCAATGAAGAGGGGTGCTTTCCAAAACACTGATTCTCTGATGTACGAGGTACTTAGCGGTTTCCAATCCAGACTTGACACGGGTTGGCCGGAAGGGAATTGAATTTTCTCTTCTGTAACTACACCCATGATAATATTTTAGGATGCAAGCGTAGACAGAGACATGGTCAACTACTAACTAACTTATTATCACAGAAATACCTAATAATTCTTTGTCCCACAAGAGAAGAGTTTTCTAATTTATTATCACAGAAATATCTAATAATTCTTTGTCCCCCACAAGAGAAGAGTTTTCTAATTTATTATCACAGAAATACCTAATAATTCTTTGTCCCACAAGAGAAGAGTTTTCTAATGCATATGACTCGAAAGCGTGACATATTTTACAAATAAAATACTGTAGTTCCTGATTCAGCCGTCAGTCAGCGATTTGTGTTTTCTGGGGAAACCCGACGTTCTACGGGGGTCGTGTTTTGTTTTGGACGGTGAACGCCCGGAGGGCCTTATAATATTCTTCGTTGCTGGGAATATTCTTGTTTAATAAAATGCTCGTCAGTCTAGCCAATGGGAAGGAAACTTTACAAGATTTATCATCCCAACAGCAAAGTCGACATTAAACCCAAATTAACCTATGCTAATGAAAATGAATGGAATGAAATATAGTTTAGGCCAAAGGCCAAGCACTGGGACCTTGGAGGTCATTCGGCGCTGGAAAGGAAATTGAGAGTAGGTAGGTTTGAAAGGTGCAACAAGAGGTAAACTAGGCAGTTTCACTAGATAATTGTTAGGAGAGGGTGGATAGCAAGATGGAAGAAAGAGAATATGAATGGAGGTACAGTAAAAGGAATGAAAGGGGTTGCAGCTAGGGGCCGAAGGGACGCTGCAAAGAACTTTTAGTTATGCCTACAGTAAACACCGTGAGGTGCGCCGGCACTACCCCCTACGGGTCTATGCTAAATCGAAATTGAACCCGAATCAACCTGTCATGAAACACGGCAAACCGAGACGGCTTGAAGGCATAAAGGCCTAAATCTCTTCACTATATAAAGAGAATCTATTGGTCACCTTCGCCAGATTTACGGAAATGCAATGGCCGTTAAAAGAACGCTAAACTTCTCCATTCCCTAATACTTTATATCAAACTTCCTCTTAAATCCTTTAGGATATCAGAAAGGAAATGACTTCAAAAGTCAAGCCTCCATCACTACACTACCTTAACACGATCATTATAGTTTATATTTAAGACATAATTACTTGGAAATTATTAAACATCAAAAATGGAAATTTTGGATAATTACTCTCCAGCTTCCTTTAAAAGGAAGTTACCACGTCACGTCTTTTGAAGCCCAATCATAATCTGATACCAGGGTATGCCAGATGCGTAATGTTTTCCTGCTTTAAGAACAGGTCACTCGCTTATACAAACCACATCAAATCATACATGAAGAAATAATGACGAAAAAGTGGGTAGGTTCTTTCTGCCCCATGACTAAGCAGACAAACACGCAGTTTCGGAAATGCCAGAAGGGAGAGGAACAAAAAATTGATTTTTTTTAAGGTTTAACTGTTGAGGGTTGGGGCCAACGGCAGGAAATACGAAGAGGGTCGTGTCTATAAATTGGTGCATGCGGAAGTACGGACAGTGTGGGAAAGCTACAGAACCCAATGAAAATCAGACTTATGTGCATTGGTTTTGAGCACATGGTGTATATTTGAATGCCAAGATTTTAAGGAAAAAAACACTGAATGTGTATGAAATCATTTATGACGCTAAAACATTCTAAAAAGGTAAAATGTTACTTAAAGCGGAAATTCTGAATTCCAAGACAAAAGCTGGTCCTAGATTAATATTTCTTGCGACCCTATTCCTGCACTTGCAACACTGCTGGTTTTACCTGCAATGAACTATTATAGGAAATAAGTTGTATTAAAATAATTCCATTAAACTACTATATAAAATAAGTCTTTTGAAAAACATGAGTTTTCTAAGGGTTTTCTTTAAACCAATATATTCCAGTTCTTGAATGATAAATTCTCCCTCCCTTCATCTCCCTCACCCCACTTTCCCTGCCACCTGGCTACCAACCCCCACCCCTCGTGCTTTTTGTTTTCCCCAACAAGTAAAACAAAAGATTGCCTCCTCCTTCCTTCTCACCTCAAACCATCTAATTATTGATTCACCGCCACCCGTCCGCCGACAAAAGGAATTTACACATTTCGGACAAATCTCGAAGGTTACGGAGAGCCTGCTGGCTGCAGCGCGCACGCACGCACGCATGCACGCTCACACCCACCAGGCGTGCCTCCTCCACCTTCCTTGGCCAGGGCAAAAACTCTTCCTCCATTCATTCATGACCTCAAGCAAGTTAGCAGCGCGAGTGACCCTTCTCAGCTGGGATGGATCTTGTTCCTTTCCTTCAGTTACAATCACGCTAAGCCCACGGTACATATAAACAGTATATATACTAGCTGACCAACCCAGCGCTGCCCGGGAAAACTGAATGACCAGCGATAAACTCTCTCTCTCTCTCTCTCTCTCTCTCTCTCTCTCTCTCTCTCTCTCTCTCTCCTCCCTAACACCTCGTTTCATGGAAGCCCTTCCCACCCCACCCCCTTTGGTGTCCTTCGGTGCTAGTGATGTCTTACCCCCACAGTATTTTTTTCCGGATAGTAAGTCATTTGTACTGTATACTACCAAGTTTGGCTGAAATTGCTCAATGCATTTCCGAGTTATGCTGGAACACACACACACATCCATTTATACACACACACACACACACACACACATATATATATATATATATATATATATATATATATATATATATATATGTGTGTGTGTGTGTGTGTGTGTGTGTGTGTGTGTGTGTGTGTGTGTGTGTGTATCAAAAGGCCATTTGTCCTAATAAGAAATGTCTTCCGGAAATACAAGACACCAGTCACTATTTCGTTGATTCTTTACCAACCGACGGAATCTTGGATGAAACCCTTAGGCGTATGCGCACAGATAAATGATCACGCATTTCCATAATTATAGTGTTAGCCATAGATAAGTATTGCTTTGAAATGTCTATTTTACCAAACAAAATCAACAACAAAGATATTTTTTTATATAACATCTAAACCTGCTAAAACTTCTGCTATGGCCAACCACGCGACGAACGAAAACTACGCAAAATCCTACTGGGTCCTAGCTTGGTCCTAGGCGGGGTTGAATGATGTGTGGAATGTGCCAATCCTTAAGCCCGAATCCTCAGCCGAGGACCCACCTCCAAGGCCCACCTCAGCCTTACATGGCCAGGTTTCTTGGGGGTGGGGGGTGGTGGTATGGGACGATAGGCCAACTTGCCAGGTGTTCCTGAATCACCCTAAATTTATGGTTCCTAAAGTCTCTTGGGGTCTAATAACGTCTGCTGCGAGTTAATCATTATTTTTCTCTAAAACCAATTCTAATAAGTAGGGAGGAAAAGTCAAATGAGTTCTGTTCACTTTTTACATTAAATTAAATTGATGGCTAATATAATTTTAGTCACATATTTTTAAAGGAAACGGTTCCGATCCAATGTGCTAAATTCGCTTTCTCTAAGACAATCTGTTTCCTGAGAGAGAGAGAGAGAGAGAGAGAGAGAGAGAGAGAGAGAGAGAGAGAGAGAACGAGGAGGGGGGAGGGGGCGGGGAGTGGTAACGCATTATTTGGTGACGCTAAAAGATCGTTATCTGCAAGTAACTATCAGTCAACGTATTATCAGACTTTCTCTCTCTCTCTCTCTCTCTCTCTCTCTCTCTCTCTCTCTCTCTCTCTCTCTCTCTCTCTCTCTGTGTGTGTGTGTGTGTGTGTGTGTATGTTGTGTGTGTATCTTTTATTCTTTTATATTTGACACACTAGCATTAAAACACAGTAACTTAAATTCTGTTCCATTTAATGTTATATGTTTTGTATCCGGCATGTATTTTAGGAGACCACGCAACTGGACCATATATTGTCCATGTGTGTGTGTGTGTGTGTGTGTGTTTGTAATAAACGTTACAGCTGTTTCTGACTTAACACCGTTTCAATTTCTTCTCAAATGAGACCGCAGGAAAGCACAAGACTAAAGAAAAATTTCCCTCAAAATGCAAGAAAACGCGGAATCTAAACAAGACTAATATCGGACGGTCTCTCGTATTCAAGAGCAAAAATGGACAAACACACGAACGTGTAACTGTTAGTGGAAGACACTTAGCGGGTTTAACGTGGGAACATAAGAGATGGAGAGACAGAGAAGAGCCAAGGCAGTTAAAACACAGTTATTTTGGTGGTTTTGGGGACTCTCGTAAGATCCCGGACTCACGCTCGCAGGAAAAGAACGATGCTGGGAAGATGACAAGTGTGATGTACCAGATGATGTGTCGTGTCGTGAATGTATTTGCTGTGCACAAGCGGAAAGTTTGTGCTTACGGATTTTATCAGAAGGTTCTTTTTACGTGGGAATATGTACTCCTCCACCGCTTAGTTCTAAAAGATTAATAATAATAATAATAAATTATTAATAACAATAAGCATTCTGACGGTACTGCTGAAAGAAAACATGCCCCTATGGACACCAGGCCACCTTCTTTCTGTGAGCATTTCATTTAATAAAATACTGAAGGCGCCGTTCAGGTTCTACTAACTCCTATAAGATGTGTTTGTGCAAAAAGACTGCCCCATGGCATCTATTTTAAGAATGGTCATGGTCAAGGTCACAGTGTCCATCTCTTATTCGCCTGTAAAGCCAAGTACAAAATCTACGGGATTTGGACCTACAGTTTCACCTTCAGGCAGCGTCCATAAGAAGAAAAAGAACGAAGAACAAGGTAAGTGCACTCTGAGGGCTAGCCAGACTGGAGATCTCCCTTGTGCCTTGTGGTTAGAATATCTTGACCCGTGGAGGAAGACTTGTGAAAAAAAACCAGGCGTGACCGACAGATATACATACACATATATACTGACATATATATATATATATATATATATATATATATATATATATATATATATATATATATATATATATATATATATATATATATATATATATATATATATATATATATAATTATATAATATATATATATATATAATTATATAATATATATATATATATATATAATATATATATATATATATATATATATATATATATATATATATATATATATATATATATATATATATATATATATATATATACATACACACACACACATAATCATGGCGCTCGTAACCAAACGAGAAAATAGAACTACTGAATAATTTCATCTGGAAACAAATAAAACAGTGTCGTGACTAATTCCTTTTCCCATCTTCCTTTTCCTTTCTGGCAATCAACCTTTGACCTGGGGCCTAATCTCCATACGTTTATCTGTTGAGAAGAGAAAATATTATGACCTACCCAACGTAACTTTTATGTCTTTTAGTTTGTTATGTAAAAAAAAAATATTTGGTTCATTCCCATTACGTATCAATTACTGTTCACATAATGCTGCCGTTATTATTTTTATTGTGAATTTGTAATCGTGCAATTTTCGTTTATTTGTTTTGTTCTAATGTTGTATAACTTTTATGGTTAGCATATTTCTTAATGTTTCATCATTTTTCTTATAATTTCTTTATAAGTATACCCTTTTATCGATGAGCATTCAATAAATTCTCTCATCATTTTTTCGTTTAACATTTCCTAAAGTTTTATGCTTCAAAGAAACTTTTTTCTTTCAACAGACTGGTCTATCTTTTTCAGAGCTAAAAATCTAACTTCTTTCTTTCTTTCTTCTTTCTTTCTTGTTTTCTCTTCAAGTCCTGAACTACGTCAGGGCACTGGAATGCGCCTCCACTGCGGTAAATGAATTTCCTTCATCTGAATTTAATCAAAGTGAAATCATTATTGTCGATAACAATAACACTACGTAGGGTTTTCATTTCTTATTATTATTATTATTATTATTATTATTATTATTATTATTATTATTATTATTATTATTATTATTTGCTGTCAGGACGATTAAAAATACATATTATTATTATTATTATTATTATTATTATTATTATTATTATTATTATTATTATTATTATTATTATTATTATTTGCTAGTGTCAGGATGATTAAAAAAATACATTTACTTGTTGCTAAAAGTGACAAATAAATCCTAAGATTTAAAGACAAATTGCTGTGACATATACTGCAATCGAAATCCAGACAATCGTCTAACAGTATTTTTAATCTCGTTCAATAAACTGAGACCTTGTTAATTAAAGCAGTAAAAAAAAACTAGTAAAACATTTTCCTAAGTCGCAAGACACCTTTCTTGGGCATAGATTGAGGTGGGGCAGGGTGAGCGGGGAGATAGACAGTTGATAAATAGACGTTTTGGCTCCACTAACAAAGTCAAGCTGCATATATGAACGAAAGGAAAAAGCAGAGGAAAAAGACTGACCTGCAGATATAAGTTGATTTAAATAAAATTGGAAATCAAAAGTGCTTGAACGTGCTCGTACTCACTCACACACACACACACACACACAAACACGCTCACGGGTCCTACTCATGAGCAAATGAATTCTGAAATGCCAACATCAACTGTGCACATTAGCAACATAGCCCTGTAAAGAAACTTGCACTGTCATTTAAAAATACTCTAATCTAAATGAATAAAGGTGGTATACTGACATTTAATGCAAAACTTTATTAGAAAATCAACTAAGCGAAAAAACTAGATTTTGTAACGCCTCTTTGTTCAGTGACTCGTAGCTCTCTCATTCCGGAGACAACTCGATCCAAACCCACCCGTTCCCAACAAGGTACACGAGTCAAGATTGAGGAGGAGGAGGAGGAGGAGGAGGAGGAGGAGGAGGAGGAGGAGGAGGAGGAGGAGGAGGAGGAGGAGGATGTCTCACTTTTACAATCCTAGGTCAAGGGAGGTGACCCTTTCTCTCCAGACTTGATAATGCTTTTATTATCATCTCTCGAGGGAGTAGAGCACAGGACGCTTTCGAAAATTTTCAAGTTACTAAAGTTAATCATGAAAGAAAAAACAAAAAAAAGAGCATTTTTAAATTATTTTAGAAAGACGTTACTATAAATTAATTAACACAGATAAATGAAGAAAAACAGAGAGCATTTCTCGAATTATTTCAGAAAATATTAATCAAAGGTAAACATAAAAACGCGCTTAGGCAATCGAGCATTCCAAAAACAGAAAGGTGCGAGTTAGTCACGTCTATTGTTGGAACCGATTTCCTTTGTTTCTTTTCGTAACGAATATCATTGTCTTGAATGATATACATTATTTGAGATTTAACGAATAAACTCAATAAAACACAACCTTCAGAAATTAAGAGTAAACATTGCAATTCCTTCATCGTCACCATTAAAATTTCTCTCAAAAAGTTTAAAATGTCACGAGATTAGAACAAATCACTTGTTAGGGAGGAGTGAGAGTTGCCAAGTATTACATAACGTGGATGGGTGTGCCTGTGTGTGCCGAATGAGGTGGTTGCTGATTTTTAATTTGCTGGAAAAAATATTTTCAATGCCTGTTCAAGTACTTCCAAAGTCAAAATAATAAAAGTTATATTGACTGGTTTGTGAACTCGTTTCTAAATATGCTAATTTGACTCAAAACAATATCGGATTCCGCCATTAACTGCGAGTTTTACCAATATTTTATAAATCTTTCTCAACTTAGGTTAAGTTACTTTTTAACTGAAGCCTGACAGTTGCCAATATTTCCTTTGTAGTCTCTCTCTCTCTCTCTCTCTCTCTCTCTCTCTCTCTCTCTCTCTCTCTACACTCCCACCCTCATCGCCGTCGTAGTCCCAGTCCCTACATACCCAAGCGGGGCATAAGACGTTGCTCATGTAACCTTGGCCTGCATGCCCACTTCAATGTGGCTCCAGGCAAGTCCAGGTATACATAAATGTCCCGCTACTTCACTGCAACACAAAGCCATGAGTCTTTAAACTTCCAATTCTGGTTCATCTGATGCTCAATGATTTGAAATCTCTCGCTCTCTCTCACTCTCTCTCTCTCTCTCTCTCTCTCTCTCTCTCTCTCTCTCTCTCTCTCTCTCTCTAAAGACACAATACATTTAAACATACAAACACACACATTATATATATATATATATATATATATATATATATATATATATATATATATATATATATATATATATATATATATATATATATATATATCTGTGTTGGCAGAGAGAGAGAGAGAGAGAGAGAGAGAGAGAGAGAGAGAGAGAGAACCATCTGAAGACGAAAGACAAAGTGAGTTTTTCCCCGTATCCCGTTATTAAGAAACTGCAATGGGAGAAGTTGGCCTCCCGTAGAGCATGACCAAACCTCAAGTTTCCACCAGTTAACAGTTTCGCAGCCATTTAAATACACAACAAGACGCATGCGCGTGTCTGCCAGCCCTAATTGCATTACTAATATTTGCGTCTGCATAACGTGGCAGGTTTTTTCACGAAAACGTTCGGGGGAAAATCGTAAAAATGGCCGATTTTTTTTTTTCTTTTTGGTAATTGCGCAGTTTTAATAGGCTTTAACTGGCTTTTTTTTTCCTGTAAAAATCGACGCGGAAGTAACTTGTTTTCTTTATATTTTTCTGAAGATAACAGCAACTAAACCTACGCAGTCATAGCAGGAAAGCGACAAACGGACGCTCAAAAAATATTTCCCAAAAAGTCCAGCACCTAATCATTTTTTCTCATACATATAATGTACATATGTACGTATATATATTAATATTATACATATTATATGTTATATATATACAGTATATATACATACACACACATGAGCGTCTGAGGTCTAGTTAACAAAATTTTAAAAAAATGAAAATGCTTACAGAACACCAAACATATTAACGAAGAAGAAGAAGAAGAAGAAGAAGAAGAAGAAGAAGAAGAAGAAGAAGAAGAAGAAGAAGAAGAAGAAGAAGAAGAAGAAGACTGTGAACATATTCCAAGAATCTTTTGCCTTCGGGAAGAATCAAGTTTCATACGCAACCAGAGAGTTCGTGTGAGTCCTTGGCATTTAGGGTCACTTGAGGTCATCTCAGTTAGTTACAAGTGAATCTTACCAATAAACCGCCCACACACATAAGTAATGTGGGTATGTTCCATAAATCCCGTATTCCCGTTTCAAAGCAGTGATATACATGCTAGATAGTTAGCACACTACAGTAGACAATCGCTAAGATAAAAATGGTCATGGCATAAGCGGCTTCTCTCAGTAACTTTAAAAACGGAGTTATTATAAGTCAAATAAAGATCAGATGCAGGTGCAAAGTTATTTGATAAGACACTGTTGATGCGCCTTCTGTGTGTGTGTGAGAAGTGGGCAATGTTATGGATGGTTTTGCACAAGGCACCCACAATTCAGAGGTAAAAGTTTAAATGTGGTAGTGACTTGTTTTTTCACGGAGCTAACCCCTGTTCAAAAAAAAGACATACATAATAATATATATATATATATATATATATATATATATATATATATATATATATATATATATTATATATATATATATATAATTATATATAAACATATATATACTTACATAATAAATATATATATATATATATATATATATATATATATATTATATATATATATACATATATATACTTATATATATATATATATATATATATATATATATATATATATATATATATATATATATATAATATATATATACATATATATACTTATATATATATATTATAGCCTATATATGTATATATTAACCCTGTTAAAATAAAAGAGTACATAATATATATATATATATATATATATATATATATATATATATATATATATATATATATATATATATATATATATATATATATATATATATATATATATGTGTATATATGTGTGTGTGTGTGTGTTTGTGTATATATAGATTATATATATATACATATATATGTACATGTTTGTCAAACAAGCAAGCAGTCCCCACTGGCAAAAGACTACAATACAGCAATTAAACGCTACTGCAGCAATCTATTTTATGTAATTAACCAGGACGCAGAAAAACACCAGAATGTCTCAGGCGCCATACCACCCCTCCCCACTCCCCATATAACAAAAATAATCAACAGCATTTATTATATGTCCAAAAATAAAAATATGAATTTCCAACTACGAGTTCTTTCTTTGAGCTTCACAAAAATAAGAAGCCACAATAAACACGACTATTTCCAGCATAAAAAAACAATCTACCAAAGTGTCCTTGCTATAATCAGTAGCTAAAATTAGGATTCCCTTTCAATGCATAATACGACACCTTGTGAATAAAATTTGTAATCATCTAGAAATCAGCCGGCCCTCGCAGTCACAAGATTGCAACACTGCCTTCAACTGGAATAAAAGATGCACTGTTGCAATTGCAGTCTCTGTATCCCTACTGAATTTCAAAACGTGCCTTCACTGTTGCGAAATAAATTTCTATGCGAGATGCATCCTCAGTATTAAAGAAAAAAAAAATAAAAAAAAGGCAACCGTTTCCACAGATCAGTGCTCCACCAATATCAAGATGAGCCACAAGATTTCTTGTTGCAAAACAAATTGACAGTAGGTATGTATGAATGTGTGTGTATGTGTATAGATACATATATATATATATATATATATATATATATATATATATATATATATATATATATATTATATATACACAATATGTATATATATATATTATATACACAATATGTATATATACATATATATACACAATATATATATATATATATATATATATATATATATATATATATATATATATATATATACAAACGAGTTTTTTTATATTCACAGAGAGAGAGAGAGAGAGAGAGAGAGAGAGAGAGAGAGAGAGAGAGAGAGAGAGAGAGAGAGAGAGCAATTTTTTTATTTCCAGTTTTTGTGTGTGTGTGTGTCTCTCAGAGAGAGAGAGAGAGAGAGAGAGAGAGAGAGAGAGAGAGAGAGAGAGAGAGAGAGAGAGAGAGAGAGAGGAAATTTTTTTATCTCAGTTTAGTGTGTGTGTGTGTGTGTGTGTGTCGAGAGAGAGAGAGAGAGAGAGAGAGAGAGAGAGAGAGAGAGAGAGAGAGAGAGAGAGAGAGAGAGAGAGAGTTTTTTTTTATTTCAGTTCATGTGAGAGAGAGAGAGAGAGAGAGAGAAGCTACTGTATTCTAAGCCCGCAATACTGTTATGGTCCAACGGCGATGGCCATCTACGAGAAGACGAAGAGGAATTGGCAGCATTCCTAGACCGTAAACAGACGGTCCGTGTCTCTTTGGTGATGTCCCGAGGCAATGAATAGTTCACAGTAACGGGTGTTGGTTGACAGACGCCCAAAACAGCAAATGACAGCAAAAATAATAATGAAAACACTAGAATGATTACATCGTCACAGGAGCTCAATGTATGATCTCATTTCTTCGTTAATAAACTTTATACCTGTTTTGAATGTGTTCAAAATCTGATTAGCTTCGAGTACGTGCATTTACGGTTTAATAGATTTACTGGTAAATATATATGTACGGTTTCCACAGTAAACATTTCTCGAAGAACAAACAAGAAACGTATTCAAAGTATCATAAGACATATCAGAACTAAATATGATTTTTGAAGGTTAAGCCTATAGGCCTTCCCACTTAACTGTAATTGGTTCTACAAGAGGTTGCCGAGCCTAAGCCCACCTTCCCCCTTGCCGTGACCACAACAGTTAACTAACTCTGATGTATATAATTTACTGCCCAGGTCAACAGAGGTATAATGTGTTTTAATGGAATGAGCCCATATTGTTCCTTCCTTGCTTAAAATTCAAACCCAGGTTCTCTAGCTAATAAGCTATGCATTAACAAATAGACCAGAGGCGCTCTCTCTCTCTCTCTCTCTCTCTCTCTCTCTCTCTCTCTCTCTCTCTCTCTCTCTCTCTCTCAAGCTCAGCAGCTTTCATCTCCGCCAGATATGAATGGCGAGAGTTACGAGACGAAGTGGTTCATGATTGATCGTCTCGAGCGAAAGGGAAGACGCCCGTAATTTTCTCCACGCTGACGTAAGACCTATTTAAAAAGTACTAAGTACACATATTAAAGTTCTGCGCCTCGTTACAAATCACTCGAGAGGAAACGCATCGGTGGGCCAAGAATGTCGAAAACAAGTAGCGAGCGAAAGGAATCAGTCTTTACACGAAACTGTGGATATGACAACGGGGAGTTGATAAATAAGCTTTTATTACAAATGTGCTTATCCTTTTCACCTTAATGTTCAGGAACGCTGATGTCATTATTTATAAGATTTGGTTCAACATGAAGTTTGTCATAACGTATTTATTTATTATAGGAGATTGGATCTCCAATGAAGTTGCCTTGTTTAAGTCTAATCCTTCGGGCCAGTCCTAGGAGAGCTGTTAATCAGCTCAGTGGTCTGGTAAAACTAAGGTATACTTAACTTTTTTTTCAGTATCTGTGTATTAGTGTTTATTTTTAATTGTTGAAAATATATTCTGCTAAGCATATATTTCATGTTTCTATAATAAACAGGGATTAAATGCACGAAACCCGACCGTCTTTACCGGCATGAAAAGATAAAACTTTATTTGTATTTAATGTTGAGGAATAATCAATGCAAATACGACGCCTTAAAACACTTGACGTGTATGTGAGCCCACCCAAGTGCAGGGTGTGGGCACATAATAAAAATACTGGCGTTTAAAGCAGTAATATATGGCAACAGAAAGTTACCTTTAAAAAAAAAGACTATCGACTGATGCAATCTTATTTTTATTCCGGTCACAATTAATATCTAAATACAAAAGCTTCGTAAATCCCTATATATAGACTAAATATTAAAAAAAAACTCCTTACAAATATTCTTTGGCAACTCCAGAGAATTTTATATTCACTTTACAGTTGATGTGATTTTAAACATGCCTGTAATGTGGCGGTAATATGTTTTTCTTTATGGTAATAAGGTAATGATGTTTTTCTTTATGGTAATAAGGCTAACAAGATGTTCAAAGAAGATGAGAGAGAGAGAGAGAGAGAGAGAGAGAGAGAGAGAGAGAGAGAGAGAGAGAGAGAAATCTCTTTGAATGGTTTCACCTTAGTGGTGTGAGGATTACCACAGTTCAAGAAAAGATTCTATGAATAATCCTTCCTCCACCGATGATAGGTTAAGTTTGATGCTTTCTTAAGGAAAAAACATTAAATTTCATTTTGATCTTCCTGAGTATATTTCAAAGAACCACCATGATGTTGAACAATTAGAATGAAAAACATTAAGAAGCGTAAATAAATTTGTATATTTGCATCACAGTTCAAGAAAAGATTCTATAAATAATCCTTCTCCACCAATGATAGGCTTCGGAACTTTGATCTTCCTGCTACCCCCATTGTTCCCGACTCGGATATTCTATCTTTCAAGCTGCAAGGTGTTGAATTTCCCGACCCGATTTGATACCCACACTCCAGTTCAAGAAAAGATTCTATGAATAATCCTTCAATACGCTTCGGAACTTTGATCTTCCTGCTATCCCTGTTGTTCCCGACTGGGATATTCTGCCATTCAAGCCCCAAGGTGTTGAATTTCGCGACCCGATTATCAAATCGAAAACACCAGGAGTTTTTTCTGGCCTTGATTGGAGCAGAGGCGTTACCTCACAGACGTCTTCGTAGCTCTTGGCTGACTTCGTCGTTTTTAGAACCAAGACGAACAAACGAAAATGGAATAATGATGAGTTGATAAATCAAGGCTTTTCACGCCCTTCAGGCTCCACCCTCACGCCCACGGACTCGTGCTCACCTTATACACAACGCCCATGAACTTGAGATTTATTATTATTATTTCCTTCACGTGATTGTGGTATTGTGGATTAGTCTGGATGTGGAACAATACTCGATAGCCTTAAAAATGATGTAGAACACTACCCGACAGCCTAAAAATTATGTGGAACAATACCCGATAGCCTAAGAAATGATGTGGAACAATACCTGATAGCCTAAAAAGTTATGTGGAACAATACTCGATAGCCTAAAAATTGTTGTGAAACAATACCCGATAGCCTAAAAAATTATGTGGAACAATACCCGATGGCCTAAAAAATGATGTGGAACAATACCCGATAGCCTAAAACATGATGTACAGAACAATACCCGATAGCCTAAAGTACGATGTGGAACAATACTCGATAGGCTTAAAATTGATGTGAAACAATACCGATAGCCTAAAAAATTATGCGGAACAATACCCGATAGCCTAAAAAAATTATGCCCGATAGCCTAAAACAATACAATACGATGGGCCTAAAAATTGATGTGGAACAATACCCGATAGCCTAAAATATAGTGTGGAACAATATCCGAGAGCCTAAAAACTGATATGAAACAATACCGTACCTGATAGCCTAAAAAATGACGTGGAACAACACCTGATAGCCTAAAAAATTATGTTGAACAATACTCGATGGCCTAAAATATGATGTGAAACAATACCTGATAGCCTAAAAAATGCCGTGGAACAACACTTCACAGTCTAAAAAACATGTGGAACAATACCTGACAGGCCAAAAAAATTATGTGGAATAATACTCAATAGCCTAAAAATTGATGTGGAACAATACCCAATAGACTAAAAAATAAAAGATACTACTTCTTGCGCTCCTCTTCTTCTTCTTCTCCCCAAAATGCTTGATAAACTTTGCAGCTTCACACTCTCTAATAAATAAATCTCGGCGCTCGCATTCATTTTTTCCCGAGTCATTCAACAGACGTGGAGTCACAGCGATGCTATCTCATAAAGAAAGAAAAAAGTACGATGTCACCTTTCTTACATAAAGCCTTAAAAAATAAAATGATTTATGGAGAATGTGAAGACGTTACGAATACGTAAATCTCTTCTAAACTCCATTTTTGTTTACAGAACCCTAACAGAAAAGTACTCTTCATCCGTTCAACATAACAGTTGTATATATTCGTATTATTTTGACACCACTGGCTGCACTTTCAAACATGAAACCAACCACAGTCTCTTGCCTACATCTTATTAAATGTAAATTTAAATAGAAATATAATAATAATAATAATAATAATAATAATAATAATAATAATAATAATAATAATAATAATAAAACCATGGTGATCAATAATAAGGAAAATATCAGATGAAATCATAATTTTCTCGAGTATATTTCATTAGCGAAGATATTCAAACCTTCCCACGGTTCAATGTTTTTGTTATTGCAAAATACATTTCTGCTACGACTCCTCTGTCATTTAATAGCCGCTAGCTTTTTGCCCAAGAAGCAAAAATTCTTCACTTCCGTTCCATAAAAACTAAATCAACATTCTCAGCAGATAAGCCTGGAGCTAATATGTCAAAATTAAGCTGACAGGAGCAACGAGTTAGGAATTTAATCATCGCATGGCACAAGGTCTAGACCTTGGCATGGCAAACCACTTAAAACTTGGACACTTGCATTCATTCCACTAATTTCAACAACATTAAGATTCCAGTGAGGAATAAATGCTTCCCAAACACACACACGGCTACTGATGACGTAGGGCTGTTTACAAGCAATTTGTCCACTGGGGGATCCAAGCATAATTTCCATGATTATACATTTTTGTGCAGGTACCAAGGTCAGAGGAATATTAATTCTGTATCCTCGAGAACTAGATAAAAGTCATACCTGTATGAACGCAGCTGACTATTAAGTATCCGTCATAATATATCCTCTAGCTCCCAATAAAATAGCTTGCTCGGTTCACCTTATTTTTTTATTTAAAAGGATCAAATCGACGTTACTGAAGAGGAAAAAAATTAAAACTTATCATTCGACATCGGGATTGGTTGCTGCTGTGGGATAAAAGGATCTGATTTCTATATAAAATATTATATATATATATATATATATATATATATATATATATATATATATATATATATATATATATATATATATATATATATATATAAGGTCACGGAATAAATAGCACAGATTCTTTTGGGAAAGCCGACGGCTAATGTCACCAGCTGCCGGCTGTACATAACGAGGAGCATCCGGTCATTACTGGTCAAGTGGCCCACATAACACTGATTCAGAGAAGGTGGCCGAAATCCTAATGGCACAGAACAATGGAAAAAATAACTGTGTGTACGTTTATAACAAAAAGCCCTCATATTAAAACACGTCGTAACCAACGTAACAGTTTCTGGTGAATATATAAATTTAACATACGAAAACAGGGAGCTAGTGGTCATCACATATACATGCAAAATTTTATATTAGATGTCAATATATGTAATCATAACACATATATGTAAGATATATATATATATATATATATATATATATATATATATATATATATATATATATATATATATATATATATATATATATATATTACACGCGTACGAGCATGTTCTTGCTTAAACATCTTGTCGACTCACGTAATGCACGTAGCAAATTTTGCTTTACCTGATAAAATAATTTTTTTACATTTCGAGACAAACATGCTCTCTCTCTCTCTCTCTCTCTCTCTCTCTCTCTCTCTCTCTCTCTCTCTCTCTCTCTCTCTCTCTCTCTCTCTCTCTCTCAATTTTTATCATATATATATATATATATATATATATATATATATATATATATATATATATATATATATATATATATATATATATATATATATATATATATTATAAATTAATTGCCTTTACAGTATTTGGCATTTGTTTAAATCAATATGAACGCGTTCTAAGAAACTGACATCAAATGATATACATTCTTCACCAGATGACAGAGCCAAAGTCATATCATAATGACCTCATTTGCTACTATGGCATCATTCACTACGAACAAAAGATTAAAAAACAACAATGTGTTCAAGAGTATTTGGTGACATTAAACAAACGAACGACTCCGAGAGAGAAGGTGTCAGTGGCACCTGACTTCCATTGCACAATTTCCGACAGTATCCAGCCGGGATTACTGATCAGAATGCCGCCTGGAACGGCAACCATGAGCATTCAGGATGACATACGACGACTGATATCGGCGACTGGTTTCGTTCGTGATCTCTGGTGCAAGAGTTTCGACATAAGACAGAAGCGAACTGGATGACCAACTTCTCGGAGCATGTGACCTACACGTCCTGTGGCCATTCTACTTCTAACTGCCCTTGCAGCTTGTGGAGGAGGAGGAGGAGGAGGAGGTGGTGGTGGTGGTGGTAAAGGGGAAGGAAGAAAAGTTGGAGGAGTACGAGGAATAGGAATAGGAGGAGGAGGAGGAGGAGGAGGAGGGGGAGGAGGAGGTGGTGGTGGTGGTGGTAAAGGGGAAGGAAGAAAAGTTGGAGGAGTACGAGGAATAGGAGGGACAGCAGAAGAAGGACCGGTTCCTTCGTGGCTCCTGCGGTGCCTGTTACAGTTGGAAAAAGACGGTCCCTGTTGTTTGGTCTGCGGTTCCCTAATGCTGTCGCTCGGGCGGACGTTAAAACGAACGAAAAAATAACGAATTAAGTCAGCCAGTTCCTAAAAGCCTTAACATTTCCAACAAAGAAAGTGTAGCTGCTTCTGGGTTAAACATCTATATTCTTTGACTCTGTACGGAGTTTTACATTGTCTTCAATTAGGGTGACTTAGTTTGTAAGGTCAAGCAAAGCTTGCATCTCAAATATGATTTACATTTAAAATCGGTATTTTGCTTTTCCGTGAGGAGTTTCCAAGGATAGTTACTACCCTTTAAAATACAAATGCATACTAGACACCTAATGTTACATTCCGAATTTATGGTGGGAAGAGAATCCGTGACTCTCACAAAAACTACACAAAACATACCATAAGAAACAACCCAACGATATGAGACCTCGCGGGTCCAGATGGTAGGCTGTCTTTCCTAAAGGATCAGCGCAAACAACTTCATAGTTAATTGGTCATTGGTGGACTGGTTTACTTTCCAAGCGTAACTCGGTGTGACCAGGTCAGGTCAAGCCGAGTTAGATATACTGCTTTAATAATAGCGACAAAGACCAGATGCCATTATTAAATACAACAGATTTAGGATGATATTGGTTCCACGCCTTCAAATGTACCAGGGAAGATTAAGCAACGACTGACAACTGGCATCCCGCGATAAGATAACTATTCATGACGCGTCGAAATCATTACACACGTCATCCCCGTTTGGTGAAATGAAGGATCGAGCATTCCATATTATGTTGTAACGTCTTCGTGTTATCTTACACGACACAAGCACAAACCGAAGAACAATGATGTCATGTTCAGCAACAATGATTATCACTGTTTGCAATCTATGCATTCGGCCCTCTCACCAAGAGAAGGGAAATATAAATACATTCGTCAGCACACAGACCATTTCCTTTATTCATGAAGATTTACTTTCTTCCAGTTGTACACTCGACGGTGAAAAAATGGGGTCTTCTAGTGTTTTGGCAACTTCATCAGAACTCATAAGCTTTATTTTATTAACACTAGTATATAACTTCCCTGCTTCAAAAAATGTGGGGGGGGGATTATTATACTAGCTGCTGTAGGTGGTATTCATACTAGCTGCTATATAAGTGATTATTCGTGTTTTTAAATCTTCTCTTTGTGTTATCAGAAAATTTTTGTTACCGAAAGCTAATATTTCATTCTTATTCCTTTCATTTTTACCTTTTTTTACCTTTTCAAAGACTGAAAAAAAAATTACTAGAATATCTTGTATAATGCATAACACTCATAAACAAGAATCCTGCGCCTGACACCAAAATATTTTATCTTTACCAAAACGTTCTTTTAATACAAAGTGAACCTTCCCTTTGTTGACAAAAATGCTGAATCATGTATATCTGAACTTCCCACGGCAGTGAGGTTCACAAACATTATCCCTGAGCGTAACAATTAAACAGAAATGCCAACTGCCAACAATGAGGAAGGCTCTCTCTCTCTCTCTCTCTCTCTCTCTCTCTCTCTCTCTCTCTCTCTCTCTCTCTCTCTCTCTCACTGAAGTCTAGATAATAATGATAATGAACCATAATTCTTGAATTAAACTACCATGATACTGGAAACATCACTTCATTTCCCAAATAATGCTGAATGAGATTGAAGACCAGTTACAAAAAAATATATATATATATACGCTATGCCGTGTCTATCGTCATAGCATTGTTTACGAATCAAATGACACAGGAAGAGTACAAATAACACTCCTAAATACGCGAGAAACAGTTACATATATTAATTAATGTCGTGAAATAGAAATCTGTCATGATCTGCACGCGTCATAATTCCAAGGAGTTACCTTTAAAAATATTCGCAAAGAATGATAAAAAGAGAAATGACTGGCAAATTGATTTAATTGAGATACATTTAATTTGTCTGAAGGCCAAACAGTGAAACAGCTGAATCAATGGCTTAAGTAATAATTTCGCAAAAAGTATAATGTGAAAAAAAACAGAAGAAAATAAAAATTAAAAACTCGAGTTCATATAAATATGGGTGTTGGGGATGCATTATCATTCAGAATTTATTTGTACACCCAAGGGCACATATTTTGTAATGTAGCCTAAATACCGCGGAACATCGTAGAGTGTATGCTATCACACGCTAAACGTCCATCAAGTCAAAATAAAAACGTAAAATTAACAGCCACGGTTGAAATAAAAAATACACATAATCTTTAGCTGTAACATGCAATGAGCTTCTCTAAGCCCTTGTGCTTGTCGAAAGCAAAGGTCTCTCTCTCTCTCTCTCTCTCTCTCTCTCTCTCTCTCTCTCTCTCTCTCTCTCTCTCTCTCTCTCTCCAAAATTGTAGTCTAGGTAATACAGATAATGAACCACGACTCAGAAATTTAACTACCGTGATACAGGGAACACCAATTTATTCCCCCAATAATGCTGAATAAATGAGATTGAAGACCAGTGTCAGAAATTAGCCCCTCACCCTTGTTTTAATGACACTATGAAGAGCTCAAGACCTTGAAAATGGCCCTGAAAATGAAATAACAGTAATTTATCATTTCACCTGTCTCTTTAGTTCACTATATGAGCTCCTCTTTTGGTTAATCGTGGATAAAAGGTAGAATATGTGAGTATATTAGAATGCAAAACAATTCTCTTCAAAAAGTAAATTTTGGAGGAGGAGGAGGAGGAGGAGGAGGAGGAGGAGGAGGAGGAGGAGGAGGAGGAGGAGGAGGAGAGGAGAGAGAGAGAGAGAGAGAGAGAGAGAGAGAGAGAGAGAGAGAGAGAGAGAGAGAGAGACTTTCCCCAACTGCCCATTCTTTCCTGCAAGAGGCATTGCATACAAAATAATAAAAAAAAAAAACTACAGTCTGATTTAAGATACAAGCTACACATAACACATAACACATAACACATAGGTATTGCCTCGTAACAATAAGTAACATGATTTAGCCTTCACAACAGGAATGCAAGGTAGTGACAATAACTAACGACAAAAATCATCACCTGCTTCTGTATAACCTTATCACAACGTGTACCTATTTTCGGACATATGTATATTATGTCTATCCCTTTTGTAAGAGTAATTGGAAATTAGAATATATTTTCGGTCCCTACATGACAAACAATGTTCTATCATTCATCTCTTCATTTTTTTAAATAATTCATTAATTCAGAGAGCTCTTTACGAAGGAGAAACGAATGCTTCAAGGCAGACGAAAAGGTCATGAGCGCAAGAATGAACTTTACATGATTTAAGTCGCACCGATCAAATCATTACAATTTTATCAGCTAACTGACCTTAATCATCAACAGATCCGGTAAGTTTCGAAAATCAAATTACTTTTACTAAAATATTCTGCTTTCAAAATCTACTTGAATAATAGACCACAAATATCCACTAATTTCTAATGATCGAACTTTCTTTATGCAGTTATAAGAATTTCTGCATTTCTTATTGACAAATCATTACGAGTCACTTGCTATCGCAATCAATAATTTACCTGTGTAAAAATTCAAATATAAAAGTTAAATATATTTAGGCGCGAACACGCTTAATTTCTGAGAGAGAGAGAGAGAGAGAGAGAGAGAGAGAGAGAGAGAGAGAGAGAGAGAGAGAGAGAGAGAGAGAGAGTAAAATCAGGCTGTCATGGCCATGATCAGATTTTTCTCGAGTCCTTATTTCCTAAGGGCAAGGACGTTGCCACAAAGTCATTTCCAAAATCACGCATTCCTCGCCTTCTTAACGCTTGCGAATTATACAATCTACCGTCCTGCATTCTTTACACATGACCAGACCACCTCAAAACTATTCTACCTCTTCATCTACTTATATTTCCTCACTACACAAACAATTCATACCAACAGTTTTAACCTTTTTTCCTTTCATCCGCATTTAACATCCACACTTCAGTTGCATAACGTTGAATTCGCTTACAAATCCATGAATTCCATCTATGGCTTCCTTATATATCACGTTTCTTCTCAATCTTCAACATATATGCTGCTGTCTCTTATGTTTCACCTATTCTTTGACCTATATCTTTCCTTATTCAGCCATCAACTTTTATATTTACTCCTTCCTGGTTTTCCTTTACCCTCGTAACCTTACCGTTGCTCGCATTTACTTCCACCTTTTTCCTCTCCTACAAACTTTCAAATCCATTCAATGGGTCTGCGGCTTCTCGTCATTAACCCTAATCAATACTGCATTGTCATCAAGCATCAACCATTCCATACACCATTTACAACTCATTTCTCTACAACTTATCTTACAACTACCGCCTTTTTCTGAATTCTTGCATCACTCCATTCATAAAGCTACGGAACAGTCTAACAGACAATATACTCTTTGCTTTTTACACATGCCTAAATAATTCACTCTTGAAGTACATTACTAAAGTGGTGTTCTCTATATCTGATGTTGAAAATATTTTCGGGACAGTTATCAAATGGGCTAAAACGAAAATGCACAATTTGGTTCCCTGATAGTTTTAGCCAATATTGTCAATAAGCTCATCGCGACTGGAAATAAATCACATCTGTATTTTTCATAACTCTAAGAAACTGGTTGGCAATGAGGCATACATTTTTCTTATACACATTTGAACAATCTCTCTCTCTCTCTCTCTCTCTCTCTCTCTCTCTCTCTCTCTCTCTCTCTCTCTCTCTCATGATCTGGAATGGAAAGGTATTTTTATTGCATGCAATAAATCGATCCTTCCTGTCCGATGACCTTGCACCACCCGATATTTAGCTACCGTCATTTTTATCAATGTCATTATTAGGTAGTCACACGAGCAGTATATTCGATTTAATTGTAATAGTACTGATGGCAGACATTCCTATCAAATGCTAAATTGTACGAATTATAGTAATCAAACATTCTTTTTTCTTTCCGTAAAAGAAAAACCATGACTTTCCTTTGCCAAAAAATTACCATTTTGTTTTCAAAACCAATGCAAGGTATTTTAAATATTTGCCTGGTATTTGGGTTTGGAAAGTTTTCAAACAGCGCTTATTTCTCAACGATACACCCAATTGCAGTCGCTTGATCGATAATATCAGACGTCTAATCATGAGTTTTATTCATATAATGATTTTAAACCTCACATTTTGCGACCAAAAGTGATGAAATCTACATAAAAAAAAAAAAAAAACAGATTTGGAACATTACTCACACGGCGCCGCCCGACTTTTCCGTGCAGAGAGCTACCATAAAAATACGGAGGAATAAATCACGCATTCGTAGCACAACGAAACCTACTTATTATTCACTTTTCCTTCGGTGTCTTACTACACGAGTCTCCTACTTTTCCTCAGACTTGCTTCGAAACGGCTTTCGCTCGTTTTGACGAAGGTCTGCTATGTTAAATTGCATTCGGCGTCACGCTGAAGAACATGAAGTTAGCGGTCACGGCTCATTGGTCATTTGGGATCTGAGAGAGATAGTCGAGTCCTTCTCTTCGGAAATTTCTCTGCTGGTTTAACTCGATGGATTGTCAGCAAAGCCTGAAGCTGTATCTGATGAGGGTAATATTGATGTTATCACTCTCATTACAATTACTACCGACACTGATATTTTCATTACTATCATAATTGAAATCACTTTCACATGTGATAGATTCTTTTATTATACGATATCATTATTAACAATTGCACAACTTTCAGTGGGCTATATATTCTTTCCTATCTCTGTACAGCACTGCATGACTGACAAATTAAGTTAATTTTGCTTACCTACTACCAAAGGCATTCAAAAAACCAGGACGAAAAATACTTATTTTCTTTGGAATTTTAAAAATAATAATACATGCATTCATTCTTCAGAAACATGTTTTCAACTCCTATGGATAATAGAACATCCAGGAATATGATCCGATTTTGTTAATGACATTCTTGTTCCGAAATTCATCTCTGACCCGATAACCCAAGCTAAAAATCTCTCTCTCTCTCTCTCTCTCTCTCTCTCTCTCTCTCTCTCTCTCTCTCTCTCTCTCTCTCTCTCTCTCGTATCAGCCTTACCGTGAGATCATAACACACGCCCAAACCAGACTTGAAAAGGTCACTCATTTCATTAGCACGTCATAATTACACGCACATTGCAACCAGCAAAAGGTCGCGGATATAGACCATTGCAACACTTGAAAACATAAATAGCGAATGCCGTAAGGCGCATTACAATGGGGAGACAGTGATAGACGGTGAGAGAAGGGGAGGAAGAGGAAACAAAGCAGGAAAGGAGAAGGGGTTAGTTCTGGGAAAATACTCTAGGCTGTTAGGTTGCTTTGTTATCAACCTCAATTCTTTCGGGCACACCAAAGGGCAAGGCGTCATCCAGGAGTGACGTCACAAGACTTGGCTATAGTCCAGCAACTGTACAGGAAGGGACTTATGCTGTGCACGAGGATGTAGCGGAGTAAGGTTGCCTTTGGAGGAGATTCTGATAAATGGAAAATTTTCTCTTTGCAGAGAAGAAACGGGCTTTGGATAAGTGCAGTCAAGTCTTTATCCAACCACATGAGTATATAAGGCTTAGTTAAATTGCAAGCACTTTACCGAAAGGCTTAAAGAATGAATAAATGATGAATATTCGAAAGAAAAAATAATCATTCAATAAAAGTACCATGAGATCAATATGTTTGCAACAAAGGGATTGGACCATTGCATAACAAGCCAAGCGTTACCCAACCAGTGGTTAAAAAAACGCCACTATTACGAACCGCAAATTACTCCCACTACCCAATCGTGAAGGGGAGGGCCATTATCAATTAAAATGCGGCACTGTAATCAACTCCGGCCAAAGCTTTGATAGCAGGTTGCGTGGTACAGTCCCCCATAACAGATGGCCCAAATCGCCTGGGAATCTTATTTGGATATCTCCCTCCCACGCCCACACGCCCAGTTCTCTCTTTTTTTTTTTCCTCTTTATGTATTTTTTTAATAGCTGGCCTCTCAATTAACAACAGCGATTTTTACTATGTACTTAAAAGTCAAGTATACCTTAGTTTAACTAGACCACTGAGCTGATTAACAGCTCTCCTAGGGTTGGCCCGAAGGATTAGATTTATTTTACGTGGCTAGGAACCAGTTGGTTACCTAGCAACGGGACCTACAGCTTATTGTGGAATCCGAACCACATTATGACGAGAAATGAATTTCTATCACCAGAAACAAATTCCTCTAATTCTTCATTGGACGGTCGGAGATTCGAACTCGCGGCCAGCAGAGTGCTAGCTCTGAAATGTCCCTCTGAAACAAAGGGTCCTTGTGTAACTATCAGGCAGGCTGGACAAAGAACCAATGAAAAAACTGAAAAAATACGCCTTGAAGAAAAACAACCAAGCTAGCAAATATGACATAATTATCCAAAAATTCAATATTTTTCATTGAAAATCCAAATGTACTTATATCATAGTATTTCTTAGCTTTTATCAAAATACTTCGATTAATTACACACTCCCTTATTTCACAGGATCAGTGGTAACATTTGCCCGCCTTGGTTCTCATTCAAATACTTAAATGAACAAGTGGTATGTTTACTTAGGTCCTTTTTCAAAACACATTTGTAAGACTAAAACATCCCCCTTTTGGTATCCTACCAAAAATCAATGGTGCATAATTATTCATTTACAGACACCGTTAGTTTTATGTTACGGCCTCTGGAATGAATGATGAACATCATAATACCACTGCTCATAGGTTTAAGAGGCGATTTACTATTACCTTAGTTTTTCTGACCAGCACGGTTATTCTTCAATATAAATATTATGTAATTTTGTTATGAGCTACTTTCGCTGTTATGTTTTCCTTATTAGGGAAACCTTGCTTAGTAAGTTTATGTTATAAGCAAGGTCTTTTTTCATATGAATGGTAGTTAATTTTTAACAATGTTAGTTCATTTTGAATAAAGTTTATACATGCACACAATAACTATATGGGTGCAAGTGTGTGATAATATAACTATTACACATGGCATGTTTGTGCTCTCAACTGAGGCTACAATTGAAACACTAAAATCAAATGCCCTTTACCTTGGAAATACCCTTGGAATACCATACACCCAAAGGGGATTCTACACGATAAATGCGCCCACCCTGACCTTTGTGGATTGATAACTGGCAATGACAGTGTTAATAAACCGTGTGCAATAAGCATTCAAGAGTCCAATAAACGCATCACAACATTCATTGATGACTTTGACAACCCATAAATCGTCAAAACTACGCCAGCAATAGTTAGTAAGGCCTTCACTCGCATCATGAGATAAAAGGAGGTTTAGTTTCTTAATTCTATGGCTCCTGAGTGACGGGACACGTGACTCAAGACAGATGAAGCGGCGTAATTCAGTCTTTACTTTCCATTTGAATGATCATGAGATCCCGTTAACTCAGATGGCTGGTTCATGTTACATTCCAGTCGGTCTCTCTCTCTCTCTCTCTCTCTCTCTCTCTCTCTCTCTCTCTCTCTCTCGTGTGTGGGTGCTTGTGCTGAGTGAGTCATTCAAGTATAAAATCTTTTTGCATTCCTAGTACACTCTCTCTCTCTCTCTCTCTCTCTCTCTCTCTCTCTCTCTCTCTCTCTCTCTCTCTCTCTCTCTCTCTCTCTCCTGTGAGTGTGTTTGTACTGAGCAATTTATTCCAGCACAAAATTGTAAACCCTTGAACAATCCAACCAAGAATCATCAACGCACATCAACTTGCACCTGCTCACATTTACGAAACAATCAAAGTAAAGCGAAAAATGTCTGGGTTAATAAAAAGAGTGGAGATTGATGCGGTTCACCATGTTTCATTTTTTTTTTTTTTTTAGGAAGGAAAAATTCCAAGGGCACCGGAGACGAACTCGTCATCACGTCGTGATATATATATATATATATATATATATATATATATATATATATATATATATATATATATATATATATATATATATATATATATATATATATATATATATATATATATACATATATATACATATTGTGTTTGTGGAGGAAATTTTGAATGAAAGTTAGTTGACATGAGCTTCAACGTACTTCACTACACAAATATCTGTGAATAATAATACATATTATTAGCTTCGATGCAATATACGAATCTTCAGCGATACGGTATATTTTCTTACCGTTCGTATTGATTATCACGTAAGTATAACTTAATCATCCTTTAACTGAAAGTACCTCTCATAAAATAACTTTCCCGTAAACCATTCCATTTTTTCCAGGCACACACGAGTTCAAATTAGACCCCAGCAATCGACCCGGTTCCTTATACAGTAATCAAAGCTAGTAAAAAGGAATTCCAAATTTTTCAGCCACGCCATCATTAAGAAGCAGATCTTATCTAAAAGAAATTCGCTACCTCTCCTCCTCCTTCCTTACAGTCTTCCCCATCTCCCCGTTCCTTGGCTTGGCAAGTCACGCCTGCTGTTCCAGGACCAATAATGATGTTGCATAAACGCCTTATAAGGCAGTTTACAGCCAGGAACCTTTTAGCGCACATACACGCACGTACACACACACACACACACACGATCAGTTCAAGTTGGTCTCATAAAGCAGTTTAGTTTTTCTAGCCAGCACAAAGATAACAGCTAGCTTATTTCTTCATCTGATCAACTACATGCAGGCTCTCAAGGTAACTGTTCGAGAAAGAGCTACAAGGCCACCTGAAATACGAATTTTAAGCAAGACTTGAGATCTAAAGCCCCTATTTCATTGGTTAAATACAGCAAAATCGTCCAACCAAGAGACATCAGAGAGCAGCTGACATCAAACTGACATTGAAAATGACTTCAATTAAAATCTTACGGTACTAAACACAGCACGAACATACAAAAATTAGCATGAACGTCATACGCAACAATGGTTTGAGGTCGCTCATGTTACAGCTTCCAGTAATCACGAGCTGAAAGGTGGGCTTCAGGTCCCAAGAACCAGCTGACATTTGGCAAGATGGATATGTTGACTTTATGCAGGCCGAGAATTATGCGTTGGATATGTTATTTTACGCAGTTCGAGAATTGTACGTTTATTCTCAAATAAATTAATACAGATACGAGAATTACTTTCTTTTCTGGGGAAATAAACAGGTAAGCCTTAAATATTTTTTTACCTATATCTAACACATGCAGTTCTTCATTGGAGGGGTGGGTAGAGCTCTCTGCTAGCACGCTGTTGGTCCAGCGTTCGACTCTCCGACCGGCCAATGAAGAATTAGAGGAATTTATTTCTAGTGATAGAAATTCATTTTTCGTCATAATGTGGTTCGGATTCCACAATAAGCTGTAGGTCCCGTTGCTAGGTAACCAGTTGGTTCTTAGCCAAGTAAAATAAATCTAATCCTTCGGGGCAGCCCTAGGAGAGCTGTTAATCATCTCAGTGGTCTGGTTAAACTAAGATATACTCTCTCTAACATATGTAGGCTACATTTCGCAATAAAATGGATTTCTAATCCCACTTGAGTACAATATATCCAAATAAAACCCTAAAACATTTTTAAATCATATTCCTATACAATAAACCGATTGAACTTAAGCATGGAAGCATTAAACTGTCTTGAGGTTTTGCCATTTACAATAGAGAGAGGAAACAAGTAGCGTGCGCACACGTCCACATACAACAGACCTACTAAAAATATGCATAAGTACATTCAATCTTCAATTTTAGCCATTTACAATACAAAGTGGAACCCAGTAGCTTGCAAACTGAAAGCAGTCAATCCCCAGATAGCAACGGCTGGGAAGAAGGGCACACCAGGATGCACGTACTCCAGAGGACATATGATCTGGAGCCGAAGGTATCCCGTATCAAGGTCATCTGACCTGAGAAACAGATCACGGCCTTCCCTCGTCAATGCAAGGCGAACTGCATTCATCCGATATTCAGACGTGTATGCATCCGACTGGGAAAGCTGTTTCGTGTATTAAAGTCTTCGTAGTGCTTCTGATGATAGCAGAAATCGCTGTTGTTGATGTTACTGTGGATGCTTTCTGAACAACAGATTCACCCTTCACTCAACAACTGAAGACATAACTGGACTGAATTGAATTGAATATAGAGTTCAGGCCAAAGGTCAAGCACTGGGACCTATGAGGTCATTCAGCGCTGAAACGGAAGTTGACGGTAAAAAAGGTTTTAAATGTGTAACAGGAGGAAAACCTCACAGTTGCACTACCAATCAATTGTTAGGAGAGGGTGGAAAGTAAGATGGAAGAAAGAGAATATGAATGGAAGTACAGTAAAAGAAATGAAAGGGGTTGCAGTTAAGGGCAGAAGGGACCGTGCAAAGAACCTTAAGCAATGCAAACAGTATGCCGCAAGGGGCGCACTGACGGCACTACCCCTCTACGAAGAGCTCAGTGGTCTGGTTAAACTACTTTAATAATAATAATACCCTCTACGAAGAAGAAATAGCAGGACAGTAACTTAAGGCATCCCATATCAATGGACCATATCTTAGTGAATTTTAACTGTTCCTCGCTGGGCGAGCGGGATCCGTTCTCAGCTACCACTCTATTGGTCGCGAGTTCGAATCTCCGACCGGCCAGTGAAGAACAAGAGGAATTTGTTTCTGGTGATAGAAATTCATTTCTCGCTATAATGTGGTTCGGATTCCACAATAAGCTGTAGGTCCCGTTGCTAGGTAACCAATTGGTTCTTAGCCACGTAAAAATAAGTCTAATCCTACGGGCCAGCCCTAGGAGAGCTGTTAATCAGCTCAGTGGTCTGGTTAAACTAAGTTATACTTAGTGACTTTTAATAATCACACCAAAAACGGCTAGATAAAACTATATAAATTATAAGCAAAATTTCTTCGGAGAAATCAACTGTTCCACTGAAAACTCCCCAGATATTTGTGCACGAATCCTGACGAAAATGTCGCAAAAATAAATACGTGTTCGTTATGCAGACATGACAAAGGGTGAACGTGGTGTGATGAACACCAAGTAGATTTTTTAATCAGTGTTTCATTCACCTAACCACTGCACTTTACTTTCCATATTCATAAGCTCCAGTCACATCATATGGTGGACACGCTACGGCGATGAAAAATAAAATTTCTGGATAATTATTATCGTTATGAATATTACCATTACTGTCTCCGGCCGCCCAATGAAGAATTAGAGGAATTTATTTCTGGTGATACAAATTAATTTCTCGGTTTAATGTGGTTCGGATTCCACAATAAGCTGCAGGTCCCGTTGCTCGGTAACCAATTGGTTTTTAGCCACGTAAAATAAGTTTAGTCCTTCGAGCCAGCCCTAGGAGAGCTGTTAATCAGCTCAGTGGTCTGGTTAAACTAAGGTATACTTTTTTAACTAAAATTATAAAAGGTGTAAAGTTGCCATTTAAAGGAACTAAACCCAACACTGTGTAAAGCACCCCAAAAAGCGCCCCACACTCGCCCAGCAATTTCCATCATTCTTACAAAAGACACGAGAATATAAATGACGAAACCAACGAAACCCGATGAAATCTTCTCGAGTCACTTCCTACCTCACCTATGAACTCAGTCTCTCTGGTCGCCACGTAAAATTCCGAAGCGATCCGAGTAAGCCACTACTACTATACCCGGGTCACATTGTCCCTCCTACCTCCCAGAGCCAAGGGAATCTCAAGGACCCTCAAAGACCTCCCTCTCCCCCACCACCCCGTCCCTCCCTCAGGAGAATAGGACCTCAAACGCCCTCATCCTCCTCGTCCCTTGTAAGCCAGCACTCCTTTTCACAGGCAGCCCTTAGACGTCTCCTTTCTGACCTTGGGACTGATGATAACAATGGCATGGAGGGAGAGAGAGAGAGAGAGAGAGAGAATCTTATGATATGATAGGGTTCAATATTAGGTTTTAAGATCAGAGGCAAAATTCACGAGGGAAAAAAAATTAGAGTTAAATTTAAAAGAATAAGATGAAAGACAATAAAATGCAGTGTTCCATAATATATACAGTGGGTATTACAGAATATTTTGCCCCCATTTCAAGGGTTGTGACCATTCTTTTGACCTTGACTGTAAACGTCAAATAAGAAGTTACATAACACGCACATATTCTACTCGCCTAACTTATGCTAACTATATTATCAGAACAGCAAAAATTGAATACTAAATACTGAGGACTACAAGGTAATTCTTCATTTTACAAAACAGGAAAATCTGAATTAATGAGTTAGGTATTTATGGTAACAGGGCATCATACTATACAAGTACAGTGAAATACCCAACAATTAGAAAGTGGAGATAGACTTAAGATACGGCAAGAGCAAAGAGATAACGCCATTACAATAGAGGGAGATGGGCGACTTATTAGCATTAAAGACGGAGAGAGAGAGAGAGAGAGAGAGAGAGAGAGAGAGAGAGAGAGAGAGAGAGAGAGAGAGAGAGATTGGGGTCCGAGTGAGGAAGAGCACGGGCATGACATTCGAAGGCAACCACCTCCATTGCTTCTCATTCGTGCCCTTCTTTCTCTCAGGCAAACGAGGACTATCTTAACCTACAAATCGAAAAACTCTACTGACTTCATTAAATGATGGGGATTTTCTTAAGCAAGATCGACTAATAAAACAGAACATGGCTCTCCGGCTGACAACGCTTTAGAAGGACAGGCTTGAAGGGCTCTCTTCTTTACGTCTTGGCTGAGGGTTTGCCGTGCCAAACGTATTGTGATAGGTCTTCATGCCTGTCTTTGTGACTGGTAGTGGGCAGAGGAATGGAAGGAAGGGGACGGGAGTGGCTGGGTAGGGGTGGGATGGGATAGGAGAGACATCCTGGGTAGAACTCACTAAGGACGAAGGACGATAGGCTATAGGGGTAGGAGGACTAGGACTAGGACTAGTACGAGAAGGATGGGGAGAGATGGGTGGGAGCGAAAAAGCATAGGTACCGCCCTCATGCCCTAAGCGTTGTTAGGACTTCTGACCCAGGGATGAAGGCTGAGCTGAGGGACAAAGGATAATAATACTTGACCTTCAGCAAAAGACCCACGTCATCTCGGTACGAGATGGGCGCGAAACGAAAGCGATATGCTATTATGAATGTACAATGGGAAAGCATAGGCCTAAACAACATCGTAGAGGGAGAAACAAACAGGAAAAGGTCAATTTAAAAAGCAGTGGGATCATTATCTATTATTTACCAAAGGGCATGTAGATAACGGCGGTTAATTACAATTACACAGCTTATCGCTTTACATCTGTAGTACAAATAACGGGGAGCTAGCCATAAGAAATTACAGCAAAATTATATATAAATACAAAAACTAAAACAAAGCAAGAATACTTTAGAGCCACATTTACAAAAGTTGAAAATACTGGTTAAGAAGCTACGCTGACAAATTCATTCTATTAACATGAATTGCTCGAATCAATCCAGCCATGATTTTTAAAATGAAGTAATCATAAAATATATATAAATATGGGATAACTGCGCGTAAAAACTAATTTACCGGAGAGGTACTCTCAATTCGATTCCCGGCCGAGGCAGAACGACTTGGACACATTGGTAAAATATCTCTGTGCCTCTTGGATGTTTGCTGCTGGGGTGGAGAGGGACTTGGGTTGACAAGTCCCAAAATACTTGTTGAAAACCAGAGTACAATTCGGTTCTCATTGACTCTTAAATTGATGTTGCAAGCACGATGCTTTATCTCCAGTCTGGCGGAACCCCCCACAACCGACTACAGTCCAGGTGCCTAAATCACAACTTAGGTCAACACAGGCACAATGGAATTTTCCGAAAATAAGCAAGGCTCGCTTTCCACAACGAGTATGTATGTGTATATATATATATATATATATATATATATATATATATATATATATATATATATATATATATATATATATGTGTGTGTGTGTGTGTGTGTGTGTGTGTGTGTGTGTGTGTGTGTAAGCTCACGCGCTTGTTAAATATACCAACAACACTGGTATGCAATTAAAAAAAAAACGCGTAATCATATATGCTCACACATATCTGCATGTAAAGTGCTCATGCACGTGTGCATCCATAAGTGAACGAACTGTACGTATAATGAGAATGTTTTAGTGAGTCGTGCGTATAACAAAGGCAAAGTAATCATGAATACGCACTCGCAGATTGTAATTGGGGTAAACGAAAGTAAAAGTGTTCAAATCCTGATATTATCAGTGCCTGAACCAGGAAGTTCCCTAATCTCCGATCCTCTTCCACAGTATACGGAAAGACCGCAAAATGAACAACTATCTCCAATCCATCGACAGCTTAGACCGAAAGTACAGTGCACCTACGACCCATCCATGCCTTTTTTGATGATTCGTTATCCGCAAAGGACGTTAAGGGTTTTGACCAATGTCTGTCGGTGCTACTTTGGCTTATCTGCGCGTCACCTCCGAGGTGTTATAGTACTAAACATGGCGGAAACTCAATGGGACGCCGTGTTTAGTACTAGTCCCTAGGGGATCAAAGTATTACATACACCCTTTTCTATATTGTGTGGTCGACAAATTATATTAATAAACGATATACCTAATCCAAGAGGGGCTAGTACTAAACACGGCGTCCTATTGAGTTTCCGCCATGTTTAGTACTATAACACCTCGGAGGTGACGCGTAGATAACAAGCCAAAGTAGCACCTGTCTGTAGGCTATGTGTTAGAAGGAAAGGCCGTCTCAAGAAGCGATTAAGAAAATGTGACAAAATTTTACAAATATATAATCGTTAAATAACTTCCCCCCATTAGCTTTTCAAAGATTTCAGCTTCAATTATGTTACCACGACAACCATCCCACCCAATATCAAACTTAAGAGATTTCGGGGGTTTGAATGCTTCATAGGTGGTTGAAAATGTGAGAAATCCTTTTCATATTGCCAGTATACAGCACAGGTATTATAAATTCATGCAGTTACATGTACGGTTCACTAATTCATTGCTGTGTGGACTGACAGCAAAATCCTCTTGTTTTCCTTTGTGTTTATCTTTGAACTCACACGAAGAAAGTATAGACAACTTACAACAAAATATTTATTACTGAGAATATTCAAATATCTATTTATACCAGTATATATTCTTTTTTCGGCAACTGACCACGAGACGGGGAAAGCATCCACTACATTCAGGTCTTAATGAAAAGATGTATTCTGCTAACGCACCGCCAAAAATGGGGGGTGGGGTGGGATTATGAATGACACTTGTAAACACGTGAAGAAAATAGTGCATTCCACAGTTTGTACCCAAACACCGTGTCAAACAAAGAACGGGGAGCAAAAACAGGCTAAGCCAGTACACGAAGCACTGAATCTCGAAAGGAGTAACAAAAATTCAAACTGTCATTACTTATCCTGGTTTTTACACACACAGCCACATGCTCTTATGCAGTTTTTCGTGTATAACGGCCTTTTTATTTTTGAGAACCACTGTCCTGTTACTCTTGGTTTGTTCACAACGAGTCCACCATTATCTTCATTTCCCGTTTTCCTTCGGATGTTAATAAAGATTCAAATCACATGTAGAATTCGGACACCTGACACAACAAATGGAGAACGCAAACCCCAGCCTGTACAAGAAATGGAGCAAGTATAAGCCAGCCTTTATCAAATACCGAATTCTAACCCAAACTTTCCCCAGACGTAGACTAGAGACCCTAGTTTTCTCGAACATGGAATGCAGACCTCTACCTTCCCCAGAGAACACCAGTTTTTAATGAGGAGCATGTTGATATTTTCCTTGACACGTAATATTCATTTGAAATTTGGTACTTAGAGCACACGTATTTACTTGTCAAATCAAAGATGGTGCTATTGCTGAAACCCTCAAAACAAATACGGGACTCGTTAGGTAAGTTGCCATGTGGTTCTGGTTGTACAGTACCAAGTTCCCAGGCAATATCGGATTCTACCCTTCTTGCACAATTCAATTCATACCGTTACCAGACATTAAGAAACTATGTCTTGTTATACTCGTTTTACTTACAGGAAAAATCTAAGAGAGAGATAGTTATCCGCCCCAAAAATTACTGAAAACGTTAATGGAGATTATGTACTCTAGCATTCCGCTTATATAGAAGATTCTTCCAAATGCTGCGATCTTTCGTCTCTATGTGTTATCCAATCACCCTAATTAACTCCTATAAATTCAGATCTATACAAAACATTTCTAGCTTTTTACCAAGTCATCCAAATTGAAGTGTATGTTATCGCCAGTTTCCGCATAATCCTGACTTTACATTATTTAACCGTATCTACGAATGCAGTATTAAGGTATTAACCCAGTATATATCCATCTACGCGTCACCTCCGAGGTGCTAGTACTAAACATGGCGGAAGTTCAATGGGACGCCGTATTTAGTACTAGCCCCT
Source organism: Macrobrachium rosenbergii (assembly GCF_040412425.1). Lineage (NCBI taxonomy): Eukaryota > Metazoa > Arthropoda > Malacostraca > Decapoda > Palaemonidae > Macrobrachium > Macrobrachium rosenbergii. The sequence goes on along the minus strand of NC_089762.1, from coordinate 35,320,587 downwards.
CTGGGACCAAAGTACTATATACACCCATTTCTATATATTAAAAATTATATCTTATATCTTTGCTCCCCGTGGGATTAGTACTAAACACGGCGATCCACTGAGCTTCCGCCATGTTTAATACTACCACCTCGGTGACTCGTAGATGGATACATACCAGGTTAATGCCCAGTATTAAACGGGTTGGTTACGGTTCATTTTGAAGCTTTTATTTTTCCCCTCGCGTGTTTCTCCTATCAGACTTTAATGATTTTCTCATAAAATGTTCTGTCTCTATGTTCATTAACACAAACAAATACAATATATGTTTTTCCCCTTAAGAGGGAAGATTCGAAAGTGATACCCTAACCTTTCTACGAAACCACACATCGGGATGAGATTCCTAGGCCCATACTTCGTCCAGCGGAAGTTCAAAGACCTATGAGAACTCAGTGTCAAGCATTTTTAGTTAATGGGCATCCATCCAAGTAATAACCTGACTGACTTTTTGTCGTCAGTATTCGATAGTCGTCTGGACTGGCTAGACGCCAGGTTAACAAGTACGTCAGCGACCCCCCTCTTCTATGAGAACTACATTTTGGCAATGCTTAAGAGATGCCGGATAGCAGCTCCTCCTCTGAGTTGCAATAAGCAATCAAACTTGACTATCAAACTTTACTTCTCTTACTACACCTACAGATTCTCGAGTCGTTACGACTCGCCTCTTGGCGTCAGAAAAAAAAGGGGGGATTCTCCCTCATGGTACGTAAGACTTTTCATCCATGAATACCAATGCACAGTTATTTTTTAATGGTGGCCCTAACCAGATTTGGTAGCTTTACGGCTGATGTTTCCATGCTTGTGTTTAACGAAAATATAAAACATAATATAGATATAATACATATATAGATATATATATAGATATATATATATATATATATATATATATATATATATATATATATATATATATATATATATATATATATATATATAGATATATATAGATATATATACAATACACTACTATATATATTTATACACACACACAAGCACACAATAACTACTGGCCTTTTGCAATGTTTCAACCTTCCAGTCGTTTCCAGCAATTTACCCAACCATTAAAACAAAACAAAAAAGTTTAACATTAAATACAGAATACTTATTATCTTAAGAAGGGATATCCCATTACTGAGACAAGATCCTTCTTTAAAACGTATTCACCTGATCGGATCAGGCTACGGAAATAATCCTACAAACAAAATAAACTGCAATTGTTCATGGGCATATTGCATTCCATACCCATTTGTTTACACCTGGGTCTAAAAACTACTTGCATAAACTAGCACTTACGCCACATCGTTTAACGGTCGTACGGCGGACTTTCTGACAATCAACTTTTATAAAACCTGATGAAATGGATACTGGGCATACCAAGACAACACTGAATCTCCAGTCGAAATGTCCTGAACCCACAAGACATTTCTCACAAGAGTCCGTCTGACCAAAGCCGTTCAGTCAGACTTGGTGACCTCAACGTTAACATATAAAATAATCCTTGAACTTAGGATAACGTCTATTCCAGTCACACTATTGGTCCTGTATACGACTAGAACACTCACCTGGGATTCCTCAAGTGCCCTCTTCACTGCCTGTGGTAATTCCTCAGAGAAAAACAAGTGATATGCGAACACCAAAAAAATTGTACACCTTTCCTCACAACTACCACATCACATCTGAATCTGTTAGACACAACACAAGGAACCGCTGCGCTGCTACGGTGCGTTCAACAAGAACTCTTGGAAAGTTGAAAACGTCCCGTTGATGATCCTTATTTGACGAAGGAGAAGAATTGCTTGTAAGAAAATTTCTTTTTTTTGCCGTTATCATAAAACTAATTAACGGTTTATGGGTTACGCGTAAATAATTTATCTTCAGTTTTAGCATAACATGGTAAAGAAATTTAATATCTGTGTCCGGTATGCACTGACGACATAAGTATCATTGAGCTCTCAGGTTAGTGAACGAGCCACCTCACCCTCCTTTAACTGTGGGGGAAGTGGCGTCATGGTTGACGATACCTGAACCTAAACAATTTGTTTCTGTTCATTCTCATGCCTGGTGGACTTTCATGCAGAACTTGCTCACAGCTATTCATCAGATATAAATTGAAATATAAATCTATTAAAGAACTTATTTTATTTCTAGATTGCTTTGATATTACACGGCAGGTAGGCGTGATAGATAGGTCCATTTCCCCCACCGAAAATACTGCCCGCGGCCATATGAATTCTCTGGATACTCTATTGCCGTAAGCTAACCTTACGGTTGTAGCCGAGGTGCTACATTAGCTTACGTGAAACAGTTCTTAACAAGTACAGAAATGTGCCGAATTGGCACGCAGCATATGGCTACGACGAAAACATGGGATTGAAGATTCTTAAGAGAAATCAGATTCCTCCGTATTACGCGAGCTATACAACTATGCGGGACAATTAACCTGCTTACAACCGTACTATACTTATATATAATTCGTGACAATTTGCTATAATACTTATTATTATATTTATATGTCCGTAGAATGCTACAGTACAAGACCAAGTGAAAGTCCTACGCACACGCAGCACACACATACACATATTGTCTTCATTGCAGAGAAAATTAGATAATGGGACCGCTACCTTTTCAGACTTTTCAGTTAATATAACGGCATGATTGACCTCTTTCAACGGATTTCTCCTCGCTAGTGATCTTTGGCTCCTCCTGCGGTGAAATAATTTCCCTCTGATGAATCATCAATGTTGGCATTATTCCCTTGTCTTTGAGCGTGGTAGTTGTTTGTAAGAAATGTGGTGAGCGAAGTCTACACACACATACACACACACACATATATATATATATATATATATATATATATATATATATATATATATATATATATATATATATATATATATATATATATATATATATATATATATATATATATATATATACATATAGTTTTTCAATTATACATACTTGACATTTTTATATTCACATATTTATGAAAATATGGCTCACTATCGAATTCACTATTACCTTGGGAGTAACTTACATCGAAGGGAAATCATTACTGATAAGTGCATCTGCTTCGGTCAAGATTCGAAACCGGGCCTTTGGTTTTTAGGTACAGTTATAGACAGGCAACTTGACCATTTTGCTATCAATTTATAGCGTTCCAGTGTATATACAGTATATGTTACAGTCAACATGCGTAATCAGTCATTACGCGTAATGACTGAAATTTCAGTCATCACGCGTAATGCACTTAGGGACATTTGATTTCCCAGGAACTAGTACTAAACACGGCGAAACAGTGAGTCACCTACACTGTTTCGCCGGGTTTAGTACTAGTCCCTGGGGGTCAAATGTATTTCGCCGTGTTTAGTACTAGCTCCTGGGGATCAAATGTCCCTAAAGTGCATTACGTGTGATGACTGAAATTTCAGTCATTACGCGTAATGACTGATTACGCATGTTAACTGTATATATATATATATATATATATATATATATATATATATATATATATATATATATATATATATATATATATAAAATAACAATCTCCAACACTGCACAACATGAAGGAGCTCTATAACATTCACAGCTCGCATCAATCTTGTTCTTTAACTTCCACAAATCTCCCCCCCATCACCAGCCTCCTGTCTCGTACTCATCAAAGCAGGTTAGGGTCTTCCACTATCTCATCTACACGTGATATCACTTCATTCTATCCTGCCATCTTATTTCTAACATTCTTTCGTTATCAAATCGACGTAATCTTTCAGATACAGTTCCACTGTCATAGTATAATTCATGTCCGTACAACTATACAAATCATTCTAAACTAATATAGACTTACTTTTGCATGCTATTTGTCTATCCGACTTGAAATCTTTGTCAGCCATCGCATTGTTTGATTTGCAGTTTTTTTTATTTTTTCAACAAATTTCAACTCAAGAAAACCTCTATCATTATCAATGTCCCTAAATATTTGAAAGATTCAACTTCATTATAACTCTCGTCGTTCAATGTTTCCATTCCTTCGAGAGTTCATAGTATTTCTGTTTTCTTAGAATTATCTCCAGTTCCATACCTTTTAATTAATATATGATACACTTTTGGCCATATGCTATTCCCAAAGTACATTAGATCATATCAATGTTTTACTTATGGCTTAGAATTTTAAAGTATCAAAATGTCATGTGTTCGATTACTGATACATATGTGCGTACCCCTGTCAGCCTCTAGCACACTTCCAATAGAAAGTTCTATTCCACTCTGAAATAAAGGACAATAGTATTATTGTAAATCTTTTTCACAGGATACATGACATTTAAATGAAATGATGCTATCTGAAGAGACCGCAGTCCTGTGCCAACAGAGTATACTAATGAGCTGTTGAATGTGGAAGAGGCAGAGTTGAATGATACAAAAGCAGAAGTTACTGAAGGTTGAGAATTTGGTGGAAGTAACCATTGAGGATGTAAGGAGAGTGGTTAGAATTTTAAAGAACCGAAAGGGATTAGACATTAATGTTACAAAGCAAGATGTTTGTGATAAGGTGAATGTGTGGTTAACTAGCTGACCAAGATGTGTAAGGTATGTTTGGATGAGGGAAAAGCTTCAAGCAAGTGCAAGAATTATGAAGAATAGCATTACTTTGTATACTCAGAAAGGAAGGTATACAGTAGGATTTTGGTCAGAAAATACATAAGGAATGACAAGGATGAAGCCTTGTGGGTTTGAAAAAAAGAAAAAAAAGATATGTGAATTAAATCTTTTTTTAATGAGAAGTTGAAGAGTCAGTAAAAATGATACTCAGTACAAGGCATATATGAAACTAAAATAAAAAAAAAGTTATGATGTAACTGATAAAGAGGCAATATGGAGGGTTGAGTGTGTTTGATGAAGAAGGTAATGCATTGATAGTAATTAAAAGTATTTAAAATGAAATCAAAGTGAGGTATGAATTGGTACAATGGGAAGTGATTGAACCAGTGTACAGATGGGGCCCCAGAAATGGGTGTGTTTTGTTTCAGTGACTAATAAATACTTTTATGGGTGGCATAATGAGAAAAGTCAAATAAAGGACAGACGTAAGCGCAAAGTTATAGGATAATCAAAAAAGTTCATAGCCTGGAGTGGTCCATGTTCCCAGATGATACAATGATTTGATTACAAGAAGCTACAAAGACTGCTGGAAGATTATAAAAGAAACCTGAAAGTGAATGTTAGTAAGAGTAAAGCTATAATTGCTAGTATAAGTGCTGAAGGTGTGGAGGTAATTGTTTCATAGAGGTATTTAAGAGTAAATGTAATAGATGTCGGATTGATGCAAGAAAAAGTCGCAGAATAGCACAGAATAGGTGAAGCTGGCTTCATTGGTGCAGTTATCTGTGAATCACTTATTGATAAGTGAGAATTTAGCGCCTTCGCAGTGCTGGTTTTATTCTAATTTGCGATTTTTGTTTGGATAAAATTTTCTTCATCTGTTATTGCTTTTCGTGAAGGCTGTATCAGTCAAGATCTATGCTGATTAGCTAAAAAGTCACTAAGTGGTTAGCACTCAGAAGTAATTTGATTGTCCCAACAACTTTTTTTACTACTGTTATTCAGAAAAATTAAGAACTGTTCTACAACTCTGCATGGTTTAGGGAAATTTGGCATGTGTTTGGTGCTTAGCTTCACATTTACTGTATTCATTTTTTATCTGGGTTTACTTTCCTAGCTTAAACAATCAGTTTTATGTAGGCCTATTTCTGTATTACTGTAAAATTGTACTAATCTTGTATATTTTTATTAATAAAATCAGTGTATTAACTATACCTATCACTATATTAATAGTACCAAATTTAATGCAATCCAGTAATGTATTACAGTGAGATACATTAATCCCATTACAGATCACTTTTTAATAAAACACCAATTTGTTTAACTATTTTTGTACATTTTGTGTTCTAACAGCTTTTCCACACTTTGATTATCATGTCTGCTAATGGTGGGATTTTGTGTTCCATTTTGCATGCATTTGCTATGCCCTAGCATGCGTCTAAGCCTTCTCTGCACCATTTCAGACTTTGACAGACTCTTACCTTCTTTGCACCAAGTAAGTTCACTACTCTTCACTCGTGAGAGGGGTCAAAGGTGGTCAACCAACCACTGGTTCAGCTGCAGGAAGAAGACATACATGGAAGATGGTTAAGGAGTACTGCTGTTGATGTATTTGTTTCATTCACTTCAGAATTTTCAGTCTCCAGACTGATACGGGAGCTGTCTCCTTGAATATTTCATCTTGGTCTATACACTATGCCTGCTCTTCACTGCAACTGTGCCTACTGTTGACTAACCTGCTACCTATAATACCTGCTCCTTACTTGCCTTCTTTGCCATCTAGTACACCACCAGCCACAGACCAGCACTCCATACCTGTCTCACCGGCTATTCTACCAGTGCAATTAACTCTCTGCCCCTAGACTGGAAAAGCTGTTCAACTGCTGCTTTCCACCAAAGCCTGCCCAGCAGAACTGACCATACCCAAGCACTCATGTATGGCTTGGCTGAAGGACTGTTTTCATCTCAAACTGACCTTGTGTAAGTGCAGCTGAGGCAGATGATAAATTGAACTCTCTGCCATGTTTCCTCCTTCAGTGAAAGCTTCTCTTCCAAAAGTATGACTGTGACTGCTCGGGTGACTAGAATTGTAGGGACAGTGATCACAGAAAGAGTTTTGAATGTAATCACAGCTCTTTACACAGTGGCTCTTACCATACTTACGAGGTGTCTCCCTTTTGTGACTTTTTTGAGTTCTTGTGCTATGGACAAAGACAAGTGCCCATTCTATCTTCAATCCAGAGATGTGTTGCAAGAAACTTGATGGCAGTATTCAGCCTTGCCTCAATAAGGGAAAACAGTTTTTCAGTTGGCTAACTTCACTAAATATCTCTCTTTGCCAGGTATAGAAGATAGTCATTGCCTTTAGGAATTGGTTTGGCTCTTGAGTCTGGAGAAGAAACCAGCTAACCTTTGACTCAAATACTAAGGACTCCAGCAACTTCTATTCAATTATTCTTATATAGTTTAAACAAACCTGAGTCAAAATAAATCAATTAACTTTAAAAGGACTAGCCAACAGGTATTCTAAAATGCCAACCAATCCAAAGGTAAGTATGACTCCTGCCAAGAGGGAATATTCTGTCTCTTCAAAGGGCAGTACTATGCTAGTTGAGCATTCAGGCAGTTACATGGAACGAACCCTACAGGACGAGGTTTCTTTTTCAAGATTTCTTTCAGATGTTCTTAACAGGGTCTGCAAAATTTTCCAATTAGAAAGACCTCAAAAACATCCCCAAAAAGGAAGCCTTAGGAGTAAATCCAGCAAAAACAACCCTGCCAACCACATGTTTGACCTGTCAATGACCACTGTTTGGATGGAGGGATGAGGAACCAACAATGGGTGTAATTGAAATGGAATGCAATATAGAATTTAAGCCAAAGGCCAAGCACTGGGAACCATGAGGTCATTTACCGCTGGAAGAGAAATTGACAGTAGAAAGGTTTGAAAGGTGTAACAGGAAAAAACCTCGAAGTCACACTACGAAACAGTTGTTAGGAGGGGGTGGAAAGTAAGATGGAAGATAGACAATATGAACAGAGGTACAGTAAAGTAAAAGGAACGAAAGGGGATGCAGCTAGGGGGCCGAAGGGACATCGCAACAAACCTTAAGTAATGCCTACAGTGCACCATGTGAGGGCACTGACGGCACTACCCCCTCACAGGGAAGGGTATAATTGGCCCATGGCTGCCTTCACTTGTTTTCACAGCCAGACAAGTACCTCCATCATATATATAAAATCAAAAGCTGCTCCCCACAGACTCATCATCCTCTGTGGGCTATGGAGGCAATAGTGAAGCAAATTTCAACTTCTGTCCATCTCCAGTCACTGGAAAAGAAATGTATCATACAGTACTTTTTCATGATGCAAAAACAGTTTGTAAATCTTACAATATCCATAAAACAAAATTATCTCTAAGATCATCAGTGGCAAGCCAGAATTGTGTATTTTACCAAAGGCAAGTTTTGAACACTTGCAGGAATCTTGAAGGGTTAACAATTTAATATCTAAATTGAAATTGTCAATGGTTAACTAGCATTATCAGTGTATACTAATCAACTACAAGAGCATGAAAACGGTTATCAGGCACTCAACAACATCAGACACACCAAACCTTACCAGAGTTTGTGAATACGAGCTTCAACTGCACCTGAGCATCAAATTCATGGATTTTTTGGAGCCGTACCCTACCAGTAACTCCCCAATGTCTGTGAATGCCAAATTAAGTTACTTTAAGAACATTTATTTGGTATTCAATATTTGTTGATTGATTGACTTATAGATTTTAGGCATACATGCCAAGCACTGGGGCAACTAAGGCCATTCAGCACTGAAACAGAAATTGACAGCGAAAGTTTGAATGGAAGAAAGAGAATATGAACAGAGGTACAGTAAAAGGAATGAAAGCAGTTGCAGCTAGGGATGAAGGGACACTGCAACGACCCTTAGGTAATGCCTACATTGCTTCAATATTTGTTTAGGCCTATAACATAAAAAATACTATACAGAACTTCAACTCAATATACAACACCCTTTTAAACATAATGCAACAAATCACGTTTGTATCCTAACCGTAACCATTCAGTTAATGGACTTATTACCGTTAGCTAAGAAGTATGAAGCTTATCCTAGTTAACCAATTACATTTAAAGTATTTTTAGAATTTGTATTACTGTATTCAAATCAATCTTACCTTCATGAAGGAGACATAGGGTGTACTGTAAGAGTGCCATGTCTGGTACTGGTGGCAAATTCACCAACAAGAACATAGCTGAAGATGTTGATGGGGTGAATACCAGACATAAAATGATGATGTTTTTTCTATTGTACGGGGACATGCTGGGTCAAGATACTCTGCAACTAATCCGACAACAACTGATGCCAACATGTTTAAACAGTTTTGAGGTTCTACATCCACAGTGCCCTTACAGGTTAATCTATTTGTACAGAAATTTAAAAAATCAACAAATATACCTTTAGACATTATTTTCCAGGCTAGTTTCTTTACTATCAAAATCTGTAATCATGGGTCTGTAATTATGTTAGTCCACAGTATATGCAGAAAATTTCTGATATGCATCAAGTTTCATCTTTGAGGTAAAAAAAAATATCTTTTCTTCTCTTCAATAATTTAATAAAATATAATAATCTGCAACATATAAACACTTCTGCTTATCTATTGTGTAATCCAGCACAGGACTGATTTTGATGTTTTTAAAGGCTGAAAATTCACAAGGGCAACTTCCCCTCTTCATGGGGTTTTCTTCAAAGCTAATAGTATTATAACATAACTATTCTAGCATTAACAAACCAGTGAACACACACTTCAGTTGCTTATAACCAGCGGCCTTTTTTAACTGGAGGCACAAGACCAGCTTCTACAGCTTTTTCAGTGTCCAAGCGTTCCTGCTTTTTCTTGAGGTAATCAGCAACATTGTCATAGCGCTGCTTGTAAAGAATATCAATGCTGAGTTCCTTCTTCCCTCCTGTGGATTAAATTATTCAACAATGAAATGAAGTGAATTTATACAATTTTGACTACAGTATTAAATTATACACCAATGTAATGAGGTGATTTCATATTTTGACTTACGTAGATATAAACTGCACAGTACACTTTACAATGCTAAATGTATAACCCTGAAAGGTCATATCATTTTCAATCCATAATTATATTCTGATATTTCCTGATTTTTATAAAGCAAAAGAAATGTTCTAACTCAAAATTTTTTTAAAGCAAGTACCCTCAATAACCATGTCCTTTCATTAGTATTATCACTATTATAAATTAATTTAGACACCACTGAAACATATTCCTTGACTCTTGAGTGAAAGGTGAAGTTAAAGACATTGGATAGCTAATCAGGAAGGGAACAAAGGGAACACATGAATATAAAAAACAAAAATTAGTGTACGTGGAGCCAAAAGAAAAGTGCGAATAACCTTCAGTAACACCTGCAGTGTACAACCCAAAAGTCACGGGAAGAACTAATCATCTACGGAGACAAGCTTCCCATAAACTGGCTCTTTTATAGTCTTCAAAAGTGCTTTGAAAAGTTAAATCTACTGCCTGCTCACTGACACTGATGAATTTTCAAATTGAAAAGGAATGTATGAAATAATACCTTTATCTAACAGGCTGCATGAAAATTTAGTATACTCATCACATAATAACCTAAGCATATGTTTGTGCTGTGAAAATCCACCACAAAGTTAATATTTCACCCTAATGCTCATGTGCAGTTAAGAAAAAGCTCTCATTACAATTCTCTCAACATTTTTTTTTTTACAAAACATAATTAGGTTTTTATATATGCCCACATTTGCAGCTTTCAAATGTTCTCAGATATTATAGACTGTCAAAAATATAATAAAAAGTCAATACCTGCAAGACATATGGAGACAGATGAAGCATAGGGTAACAATCAATCACTTGCTGTCAAGTAGTAGTCTGGATATGAGTCCAAGACTAGTGGGCTAAGAGCATGGAACTCATTACATAAGAGCTCACTTTGTATGAAGAACTGAATTTATTTACAAAGAAATTCACTTTGTTTCATTACAACCATGTCACTCTTACATACCGGAATCACAATTTATGTAGGAGTACCAAGCAGCTGAATGCCCAAGAGAGGTTTTTAAGACCTGGAGGATCCAGGAGAGCACTTTCAGTCTGGTACAAACACTTTGGCAACTCACAGAGATTTGCTATAAGTACAGAACAATCTTTTCAGTGTAAGTCAGTTTGTATCAGCATGGTTACCATCTGAATAAGAAAGTGAAGACACTACTTGTGTGAAAGGTAGAAACTAATATCACCAAAGTCTATATTTCTACAATGACAGAATAGATGAGAGGAGTTGAAGTTAAGAAGAGGAAGATTATTTCCCTACATCCCCCCCAAAAAAGGTAAAACAAGACATACTACAATGGCTGGTTCCTACAAATTTGTGTCCAGTCATTTGTGACATAAACCTCTGAGCTAAAGCTTAGCTGAGGCAGAGTATTATAATGCCACCAGGTACTTACATTCCAAAAGGTAGTTCCAAGTGCCTTTTAGCTATTCACACATTGCTGTAAGCTCTACAGATGACCTGCCTGAATCTAAGTTGTATTGTTTGTGCCCTGTTCCTTGTGCTGACTTGTAAAGAGAAACAGTCTTATGATGCAATTTCTGCAGGCTTTGGTTCTCATGGATGGTAAAAGATGCCTGGAATCTGGGTCTTTGTCATTAAGTCAGGTAAAAACAATAAACACTCTAAAGTCTGTCTTTGACATCTGGTGTTCACAGTCAACCACAAAAAACTAGTATTCTTTTCTCCCCTCATTTTTTTACAGAAATGCCTGAGTAACCCACTATGTTAGCTCTCTGTGAAGTAGGTATAATTTTCTTTGATATAAAATGTAGAACCAGAGAAATGAGTAACTTCTGCTTCATGCTAATAACAAACCCTTACAGGAGACTTGTTAAACTAGAAATAACCTAAGCTGTAAGTCACGACCCATGGATTAACTTGAGGAAGTTGATAGTTTTGCCTCTTTTCCTGCAAATTCCAAGTTCATCACCTGGTTCAACACATCTGGGAACATCAGAATCTCTAAGGAGAGAATAACAGACAAAACGTATGCTAAAAGACTGTTGGGACCCTGCCGTCACTTAGCACTGTGGCTAGGAGAGATTGAATTCTTATCTTACCCATACTTATAAGCAGGTAGTGGACAAAAATGTAACATATATAAGTGAACACTAATGACAGTACAAACAAGTAAAAAATGTGTCGAAGTTTCTTCAGCACAATCGAGTTTTCTGTACATCACATAATCAAGGCCACTGAAAATAGATCTATCATTCAGTGGTCTCAGTACAATGCTGTATGAGCTGCAGCCCATGAAACTTTAACCATGGTCTGCTGGTGGCCTGTCCAATATCACTGCCAGATGCATGACTATGGCTAAATTTAGCCTTAAATAAAATAAAACCACTGAGGCTAGAGGGCTGCAATTTGGTATGTTTGATGACTGGAGGGTGGATGATCAACATACCAACTTGCAGCCCTCTAGCCTCAGTAGTTCTTAAGATCTGAGGGTGGATGGACAGACAAAGCTGGCACAATAGTTTTCTTTTACAGAGAACTAAAACTTAGGCCACTTGCCAAAAATAATTCTTTACTTCATGATGCACTAGGTAAAGAACTAAGCAAGCAACAGCCAAAGTTACTTACAAAATAATGATCACTCCGAGACTGATGGTATTGTACAACCAGAGAGTAAACCAAAAGTTGGAGAACTGACTAACATAAAATTAACGTAGGTAAAGAAACAAGAAATGGAAATAGTAGGAATGGTGAAAGGTTTGCAAATATTTGCAATAACACACTGAAAATGGAAAAGTGAGTAGGGTCTATCTTTTCTTGGCAATCCTATTCAAGATCTCATATGCCTTTTGTCTCTGGAAATTCTGACTTGTCTAATCTCCAAGAGACTAAAAGATACCATTTATTTCTTGTATATACACACAATTGACCTTACAATTATTAAAAAATAGCTTTGAGAAACATTAGGTCACCTTTCTATAGTACAAAAAAAAAAAAAACAGTTCTCATACTTACTGTTAAAATCATCTTTATATTTGAAACCAATTGGCATCAGAGGATGATTACTCAGCGGTGTCAACGTATTTTGCTGAAGGTGAAAAACCCCAAGAGGCTGGTCAACAGAGCTCTGTTCAACTATGAGTTCTCCTGACTTTAGCCATGTAACTATTAATGGGATATTTTCCTTCATGTCTGTTGCAGAAACATAGTGGAGTTTTGATTCTTCTATTTTATACAAAAACAATGCCGGAATTCTGAAACAGAAAACAAATAATACTTTAAGCAAAAGATCTACCATTATCAATGAGCAGCAAGTATCACAGCTTGCAGAAATTAAAGCAACTGCATTTGATAACACACACACAAACCATTACTTGCACAAAAGTTGACACAGTTTGAATCTAATAAATGGAGTATGGAATCAATCACACAGTTTGAATGTAATAAATGGGGTATGGAATCAATCAAAAAATAAGAAAAAAAATTTCCTTCCCAACAATTTTTCAACAGAAAATACCAGTTCTACTACAACTGCTGGTTTTCCATAAAGTATGCACAATTTTCTTCACATGACAGTCGAAAATGAGACATGAGTAAAAGCCCTGTTTAAAAGACATTTTACAATCAGGATAGCCTGAGCTGCTACTATCAACACAAATATTAAAACACCATCGTTGCAAGAAATCCATTATTGTACTCACAATTATGAAATTTCCCAAACACTTTGGTCCCTTAAAATAAAAATAAAAACAGTGAGAGGGTACACAATACTAGGTTAGGCTCAGGTTTGTTCAACAGAAATTTTGTTGTACCCAAGATTGATTTTAGTTACTGTGTTTCAACAAATCCATTATTCAAATTAGTAACTGGTTTGTATAAAAAATTTAATTTTGTAAAGAAACAATATAATTGCAATCTATGAATTTTCATTCCAGGTCTCTCAATCATCAGTGAGAGACCTTCACAACTTCTTTTGGTCAAGACCTCTCTTTTAAACACGTAAGACTGGTTGTGGCAATGTATACTTTGAAATGTTTTGACCATTCTGCTGAAAGTGCTTTTTCCAATCTGGTCAGGGAATCTATAACTACAGTGTCATCTTCCTGGTATACAACAGACTTATTGACAATCTTTATTTGCATTCATTATTGTAATTAAGCCAATATTAGGTTCTGCACCACCATTTATGAAGAAAAGTTAATTCTAATAATGTTACAGTATTTCTAATTAAATTCACTGAACTCTGAAAGACTTGCTTCTTTCTCCTCTGCTCAAACAAAGATGACTGCAGCAAGCTAGCAGTTTTGGTATCATTCCTCCCTGACTCCTTCAAAATATCAGTCACTGAGTTGTCAGCAGACATGATGCCCACAACTTTGCCAGAAAAGTTCTTAGAAGGAATGGATTTCCTGGAACACTATCTAAAGTTCAAGAATGTTGATGCAGCACCTTCAGGTGCTTTTGAAGCCTGATCATCTAAAAACACAAGGACACCACACAGTATTTGAAGTGTCAATAATTGGTAAAACTTATGGAAATGGGGGAACAAGGTGAACCCTTGAAAGAGGATTCTTTGCATTCTGTAACAACTCAATATCCTCTAAGATTTCTCTGGAGGAAAATCATGGGAAGCAGCTGCTGTAGTCAGTTCATTCAAGAATTAAGTAATCATATTAAATAACCTGCAATAAAGTATCATTTCCTCCACCAGTCAAGTCCAAATATCTCATTTCTACAATCTGAGAATTTGACAACATAAATCTTCTCTGCCTAAATCTGGGCTTTGTATAAAAAAATTAAACTTTTTCTTTTAAAATTTTAAAGTAAAACTCATAAGAACCCACAACTTATACTTGAAAGCCCTCAACAGTCATAAGTTTACAAGAAGAATGGGCTGCAATGTCAGCTAAGGTATATCCAGCCTAACAGCACATGTGCACTGCTTACTTGTCAGAGACAGGAACTCTTCATCTTCTTTCTGAGAGGGTTTTTATTTTTTTTCATTACAGTTATGACACTGTAATAAAAAAAATACATTTCATTTTGCCTTTTTAGAAAAAAATTATTTTGCCCATATTTTTATCACCAAATTATTATGAAAGTTTCACAGTAGCACCTCAACTATACAGACTCTTTGGAAGTCTGGCCTTTCTAATATGTAACGAAGACCCTATATCATAGCCTGCACTTGAATATTTTGAAGTTCTCTTACAGCTACAAGCAATTCCACTTAGTTTTTAACTTACACTAACCTGTACTTTACATCTAACATTCACTTTAAAAGATTTATCTCGAAATGTATCACATCTAAAATGATACCAAATGAAAAAATAATCATAATATGGTAGCTGTTAAGTAAGGAAGTCTATTAAGTTGAGGTCATTTAAGCTGAGTTGTTACTTTTTGTACTTTCTACGAGGGTAAGTCAATAAGTATCCGCACTTTTATTCTAATTGTTTGTGGAATAGGCTTTGTGTGCTATGTTGGGTTGTAGATGGGCCCTCCTCCCTTGTGGTTGGTTTCAGTGTTACCACTTCAGTGCGCTCTGCGCTGTTGGGTTGTAGATGGCTCCATTTGCACCAAAGAAGAACAATCCTCCCTTGTGGTTGGTTTCAGAATGTTTTACCAGTGTTTATGAGTGGATTGAGCAGTTCAAAAGCAGTCGGACAAGCGTGGAGGATGTTGAGCCACAGTAAGGATGGCAAAAACATTGACCTGAAAGTCTCTCCATTTGTACACCTTCAGACCACAAAAAACAGAAAGAAGAACAACGCCCATCCTTACTTCTTAACAGCACAGAGCGCACTGAAGTGTAATGAAACCAATCCACAAGAGGAGGTTTGTTTTTTTGTTTTTACATTGCATGGTCTGAAGGTGTACCAGAGAGCTGAAACTCCTCAATGGATGGCCATCTACAACCCGGCATAGCACACAAAGCCATAAAGCCTATTCACAAACAATTAGAATAAAAGTGCGGATACTTATTGACTTACCCTCGTATATCCCTTATGAAAGTACCACCTGCAGTGGGCCTTATATGCAGTTATGTAAATGTTTAAACAAGCCCTCAAATGAGCCCTACAAAAGCCTACAAATGTGACTCAGCATCCTCATTAAACTTACTTATAATAATAACATCTCCTATAGAACAAAGGTTGGAATTTTATATGTACAGAGCTTCAAAAACAATAATCAAATTAGTTTTTTCTTTGTTGGTAAATGAAAAATAAAGGTTTGTCATCTGTACACATTTATGGATCAGTAATTAATGTTTATGCTTCACTTTTACTATAAACACCTTAAGACATGGTAGGCTTTATAAAAGAATCAGTGACTTCTACAGCTCAAGAAGTTCATTTCCTTTTTTTTGTTTCTTAACAATACACTGCAATAATAACAATGATAATATGCATGTATATATATGATAATATACCTGTCTACTGCAACTGCAATAAAGCATTCACCATCTTGCGAAGTATATACAGAAAAATTCTTCACCGCTGGGTGATCAGGCAGGAATCTTTTGGCTTCTTCACTATCTTTTAGTTTTTGTTGACAGAATGCCTCAAAATGATGTATATAAGGAGTTGTAAGTTCATGAGTGTCAGCTGATGACATGCACTGGCCAGATAAATAATTCCATAATTTCAAGGTACCATCCTAGAATTAAAGAAAAACTACGTAATAATCACATGACTTTCGTAATCAAAATTACTCACCAACTAGGCATAAGAAACAAAACCAAAATAGGTATTCAAAATAGAGGTCTCATACGTATAAACATTACTTTACAAAAGCTTTGTTCATTGGTTTTGGAAGAGTCTACCAATCTTAGGATTCAACATTCTCCTTTTAGCATTAGCAATGGTGGATGTAGTAGAGCAGTACTATATATCATTTTTACATGTACCAAGGAGTATTATGAATGAACTGTAAAAAAAAAAAGGCACTACAACAGTCACAATATACCCATAAATATTATACTTACTCCTGAGCATGAGAGAAGGAGAGGCTCTACCCCATGCAAAATCTCAATTTGCAACACAAATTCTGTGTGCCCTAAACAAAATGATTCAATGTTGTAGGAATTTGGATAGTGAGATACCCGAATCTTTTCATCTCTGTCACAGGTGATCACATACTTCTGGTTCTTAGTCACAGCCTGTAAGAGGAAATTAAAATTGATAAAAAGAACAGTGACCACTACTGTAACATATGAAAAACATCCCCCAAATTCTAATTTTTTAAAAACAAATGAAACTTTTCATAGCAACCAATTCAAGTCAGCCCTTGACTTCTTTTGGGGGGTGGCAGGGGCTGGCTTTAAACCCCTGGTTTCATTCAGAATCCATGTCATTTTAAATTCTTTGCATAAAAAGGTGTAATATTGGGTATTTGCATATTTACATATAACCTATACAAATCCTCTTATATAAAGTTTGTACTATACAACATCTTTAGATAACTTTTTTATGTAATTTTATAAAATTTATGCTATCAAGCCAAGCACTGGGGCATTTTCAGTCATTCAGCAATTGCTAGATAACATTTTGCACAGGAGAATGTAAATGCTATGTAAATGCAATAGTTATTTTGCTTTGATTAAGTAACAGTAATGACAAACCACTCTGTACATAAAATTTTGAGTGCTGATAATCATTGCAATGATCAGTGTTTCTCTTCTACAGTAATGTTATTTGTGATGATTAACCATGAATAATTTTAGTAATTCTGGAATAAACAAGGACATCAGTTTTAAAAGCTAGACAAAACTTTCTACTAACATTCTTCTAGATTTTCATGAAATGGACGCTGAAAAAAAATTTTTTTTGTCATCCTTGTCTTGCTACATCTGTTAAGTACTGCAGTAATTAGCCTACTCTTTCAACAGGCCTTTCAATTTCCTGACTGTCCAAAAGCCAGAGCTGTGATTGGTAATACTGTATTTTGTACGGTCTATGAAGTTACTATTCATGTTATGATACTCTTTTTGGAGTCATTTAAGGAAAAATATTTGCACTTTATTGTGGTGTGTTCATGACTAGCAAAAAAATAAACAAAAGGTCATAGTCACCACACAACTATGAGTTGAAAAATACAGAATATTACTCATAATTTTGTTATAACTGACTCAACTGTAGATTTTAATGTCTCAATGCATCACAACTGAACCAAAGGATTTACACACAAAATGTAAGACAACCTTTGACCTGAAGTTAAAACAAAAAAGACCATATACATACAAATAATACAAATAATGCGTGAAGTGACTCACACCGAAAATCTAATAAAGTGGCATTACTTTAAATTCAGACATCAAATAAATTTGCAAAGGCAATAAAGATTAAATAAGTTTCTAGTTTCCTAACATACCACATCCAGCAACATTGAAAGATGTCCAAGGAGAGCCTCAGAATCCATTTTGTTATCAGTTAACTTGTCCTCATCACCATTTTTATCAGCAGACTCTGACACATCTTTTTGTGTGGTGTCCTCTTTTAGGGGGAAATGGTACACATCACCAGTCTTATCTGCAATGTCACAAATAATTAAAAAACTTACCAGTGTTAAATTTTCAAGGTAAATACATTTGAATTCCATTCTTTAAAATAAGCTTTCCTTATTGCAATTAGATTTCCTCAGAACTAATTCTCAGTATGCTAAATCTCAGCCAACCAGTATCCATGGCACACACAAAACAAGGTATAAACAGCAAGAAAAACAAGGACATTTTAAAGAAAAATAAGCAGTCAAAAGAAATTATCTTTTATACAACCCACTAATAATCATATACTCCATTTTGTGTATAGAAGGAAATACCAGACATAATAAAAAAAAAATGTTGACAGCGATCAAATGCCTTGGGATCACCTGATCTCCAGCAGCTATATGGCTCAGTTCCTGTATGGCTGCAAGAAAAGTGAGGGATTGGTAAGCACTTTGATTCTAAGTCATGGGTGCGATTGAAAAAAATTATTTTAAAAAATCATATTTAATTCACTACAAACCCATTTGCTTATACAGTACTAGCATTTGGTGGGAGGTATGTTAGCTGCTAAGGTCACATTTACTGACTGAGACTTGATAAGCAGCATTGTAAAAAGGTGCAACTGAATAATGTCCAACATCACAGAAAAAATGTTCTCTTAGACTTTAGCAAAATCTGGTCAGAAAACACAAGGAAAATCACGACATAACTATAAAATGGAGTACCCTGAGAGGCAGCAGTTCCTGAAATCATAAAGACCACAAGAGTGGGCAGGCTCTGTGTACCAAAGCAAAAGGATGATCATTAAAGACATTGGGAAACACAGGAAAGCAGAGAGCAAGCAAGCTGGAGCAAGGGCAGATAACAGAGAGGGAGTCTGCCAGCAACCAGGAAAAGTGGGAGAAGTGGCAGGGCGTGAGGTTGTGGATCCAAGACAGGAAGGTCTTTTACTTTCTCAAGGGAAGACAAAGCTACTAATGGTGACTGTAGGAATGCAAATTCAAAGGCACACAAGGCAGAGGCACGCATTTTTTCATCCCTAGACTGATAAGATTGCCTCTTTGCAAACAAGCCCCACTGGTCAGTCAACCATTAGCAACAGGTATTACAGTATAACTAAAAACAGGAGCAGAGTAAATTAAACAGAGAGGAATCTGTTTCAAGAGAGGACATGAATACTCAACAGACTAACCTGGACAGCCTTTGGTAAACTCTCTTAGGCATACCAAAAAAGAAATTACACAGCCCAACAGTCGCAATATTTAAGATGAAAAGTTCATTTTAAGTAAAAAAAGAAGTAAATATATACTAAATTTTGTGAAAGAAAAAGTAACTAATACAATTATCAATTACAGCATTAAGCCAACAGTGTAAGTGACAATGAAAAAACAATCGTTAAAATACAACGCTTAAATTAAAGGCAAAAATCAAACATACCTAAAAAGCTGGAAGAAAAAAGAAATATCTGGTGCAAAAGTCTCAGCTCATTCAGTATTTAACACAAGCAACACTAAGCCCAAAATAAATTGCACAGGACTTCATAATTTGGCGAAAAGTTAAAATTGCAAATAATTTTCTTATTCTCTTATTACAAAAAAATTTTTCAAAAGAAAGTTCTTGTGAGCATAGAATAAATGTGGAATATTAGTTTGCTAAAATCCCCACCCATTACTTTTTCAATCTCTCTTTTTATTCCATTACCACAATGATTACCAGTGCCAACTGCAAGTGTGAATGAAAAATTATTTGCCTATGTTTCACTCCACATGAAGTAAAAACTTTACTCCCATTTATCCATTACAAATTTAACCTATATAAATACTGATGATAGAAAACAATTAGTTAGTAATAGAGAATCAGGGAGATGACAGCAACAGCAGAAATAAAAAAAATTGCTATTTCAAAGTTATATATTCAAATCACAAGCAACATGTCATACCTGCAACAAGGAGGGTGGTGGAGTCAGCAGTAATATCAATGGACACTGGTCTCTTCACAAGGTTATGGGTAAACTGAAGAGTCCAAGTCTGAGTGCACCAGACCGTCACCACTTTGGATTCACAAGCCACAGCTAAGTATTTCTCATCTGGAGACAGCTTGATGCTTAAGGCTTTTACCTCACTGTAGAGACAAAAATACTATTTATTTTATGATTGGCATCTTTTATCAAAGATTACACCCTTTTAGAACAATTAAGTTTTTTACAATTACTTTTTCCCATATACAAATCAATTACTTTATAATAGGCTTATATACACCCTGCAGAAGGAAAAGAGATCCTTCATGTATACAAGCTCCACTGGCCCTCTGGTGGCAGCCTGAGACATTGTTTCCACTGTTTGAATAAGCTGGCAGGATGGTAATTACTGTAAAATTATGTTTCATCACACAGCAATTACTGTACTTTATAACATGAGTAGCTATTTATGTGGGAAGGCTTCAATAACTGTTGCCCCAAAGGATAGATACACTAAGCCAGGGCCTGGCAGAGCTAAAGAACATCTGGAGCTTAAAATGCAAAAAGTATATCACAAAGATTATGAGTTTTCCCAAGGGAGTGTTCGCTAAAAATCAGAGGTTACCTTTGGCTCATATAAGTTTGTATATGAGCTTTTAGTAATACTTCTGGAGAATTACTAAAAGCTCTTATACCGGCTTATCTGAGCCAAAGGTATATCAATACTTCTCAAGTACATGCCCATGGACAAGGACAGTGAAGGGGTCTCTACCTAAAACATTTGCCATCCAAGGCCAGATATTCATGGTTCTGAAGGGACACAGAAGGCCTTCCTTCTCTCTTTCTTTTTCTCAGAAGGATTATGAATTTGAGATGGAAAAGAAATTATAAAAGTGAAGTCAGCAGAAGAAATTATCTGATTGTTTGTAATTGACGTTATCTTTGTTAAATGCAAAAAAGCTCCTTGAAGACAACACAGAGGCTTTACCAACTGAAAGTCGAAATAGGTTTGCTGTGCTTGAAACTGTATCTCAAGACAGTCAATGAAGTGTGGATTATAATCAGGAATGCATAATAATCTACTGGAAAAGAAGCAGTGGGATATGGGGTAACAAGACAAACTTTGGACATCAGATGAAACATAAGATAAAATACATGAGAGATTACAGCAAAAGAAAAGGTACTTGTAGAACCCTTCAGGGAGGAGACAAAGAATGCAAAGTAGACTGTGCTGACTGCATAGGTCTAGAGAATGAAATTAATCACAGCACAAGAGGACATAAAGAGAGAATACCTGGAAAACAGGCAGATGATACTGACACAGTCATGCATTTATATGAGGCTTAAGATAACTCTCAGAAAAACAGGAGAAATGAGAACTTAGTATGCACAAAGGGATGAAATAACACTATATGAAGAAAGGATTGAGGTTGAATGTCTCAAAAATCTAAGAACAATGACATCCAATGCAGGTCCTCTTGATTTGCTATTTAGTGAAATTGCACATGAAACAGTAATATAGTAAAATCTGTCTTGTTATACTGACACAAAGCATGGTATAACGAACCACAGTATAAAGAAAAGATTTTGTTGATTTGAGAATAAGGTTTCAAGAAGAATATCAGGAATATTGGCAGGAAGTGAGAAATGAAACCATCAGAAAAGGATGAAGTTCAATCAGCACATGAGACAATAAAGAAAGGGAGACATATGTGGCTTGGACATGTCCACTGCACAACCCTGGGGAAAATAGTAAGTGACAGTGTCAGCTTGGCTCCTCTAACACCAGAAGAGTTTTAAGACTTAGATATGCTTAGATGAGAACTGTAAGATAGGAGGCTGCTGGAGATTAGTGGACAAGAAAGACATGGAGGCAATGATGATGATTAAAGGTACTCTCTTTGGTAAGTAGGGCATTTGGCAAACATTAACATAACCAGCTAATACATGTCTAAATTTAATTAAAGTCTTCTCTAGCTTATAATACCCAACTGCTGGTTACAGTACTTTGTTACTATCCCTAGACAACAGAAAAACTAATACTGCTGTATTAAAATCTGAAAAAGGAAAAACTACCACGAATTAATGAAAAGGACTAAAATTACAGCTTTGAGTTAAGTCTGTGACACTTAAAACCAGAGTCTGTGAGACTCTGGCCAGTAAGAATCAGCCAGATTTAAGAATGGAGTGTCTAAGATTTATGAAGCCCAACAAGTTTGGGCTACTGTACAGTATAGGTTTGTAAGTTAAACACACATGGCTTATTTTTGGGGTATAATGATGTACAGCAATGGATTAAGGTTGCAATGTATGGAAGCATATTGCAATTCCTCTTCCTGCCTCAATATATCTTCGCTGGAAGATTAATCTACAGTGAATTTATAGCCAACAACAGATGACATCCCATTCTGCTGTTGTCATTTACATACAACTTCTCACCCAAACTTTACATTTACCTTCTCACTCAGAGTTTTGTTTAACATTTACCATAACTCATACTAACACTCACCTTCTCTTAAAGGGATAGAATAATGCAAATTACAGCAGCAGACACCAGGCGGGACAATACGGTATATGACAGCAATTTTGCCATTGTCCACATGAAAGAAAACTAAACAAAGCCTCAATGTATTATCTTATCTTGTGAAGCTCCAGACAGGCTCCATTATTCTACAACCATCCATGCAGAACCTCTCATTCTTGGTAACAGGTGTTTGCAAGAATACACAAATGTGTGGATTACAAGAGATTTGATTATATTATCTTTTACTGTTTACTATGCAGCTAATAAGAACAACTTACTATGCAGCTAATAGGAACAACTATGCGAGCAATGAACGCTACAGACTCAAATCAAAACTAATAATCTCTCAACACTATAATGCTGCACTGTTTAAATAAGAAGAATGCACCAGCCAACTCACCTGCCAGGTGTAGTTCCAGTTGATGGTAAATCTATCAATCTTCCTTCACTGCTCCTGAAAATTGAAATTCAACTATGGTACAGATAAACATGATTTTTGAATGAATAGCATTTTACACAGATGTACAAACCTTAAGCCTTTTAAATAAGAATAACCTTGGCACATGCTGACTTGGTCGTTGAATATTGGTAACACGGTAATTATGAGTAGAAGCTAGGGGGTGAGTGGGAAAGTCCCACCACTCAGCTGTACACCCCCACTTTTCATTCACCTACTGAGAAAACTGCAGAGATGGTTCGAGGCGAGATATAAGTAAATAATAGACTTCAGGTTTGTATATCTAAGAAAATGCAATTCATTTTAAAATACTGCAATTTCTTCTGATGCACTACACATACCTTCGACTTGACCCAAAAAAACGCTCATATATTTGCTCATCAGAACAAATCTCTATGTTACAATTTTAACCCATAAATACCATTTCAGCAGGATTTAAACCATGATGTAATGCCACTGATATATGAGCTATACTTAAAGAGTGTTCACATGTTGGAGAAAGCTGATTGTTTTATGAACTCCATTTTTCCTATGCATTTCATAATGTTTAAAACAGTGATATAAAGGATGACTTACCCTTTTTGATAGACAAGTATTATTTTCCCACAACAAAAGACGATAAAGTTCTCTGTAGCTTCAATGTACTTCATGTTTTGGGTAGGTTTTCACAGCAACTACATAAACTGGCAACAGTTCAACAGAGAATTATACTGTTTATGCTTTTCGATGGGGCACATCAATTCTTCATATATGGCAACATTACAGGCAATACAGCAGATCTGTAAAGACATCTCATATAATACCCTTATCCTCATACTTTTGAGCTATTATCACTACAATATGATCTCTTCTAGTTAAACTGAACAATAAGGTTAGAATTGTTATATCAGTGAGACATTAATACACAATTAAACAATTTGAAAATACTGATTAGAATGGCTTTAATGTTTCATGGCACGCAAACCATTATTTTACATTTACTGTGCCTTTATTTCCAACCATCACTTTAGACAAGGCCCCTAAAAATATCTGAAAGGTAGTGATATAAGTTCAACCTCTACCCTTCATGCTATGAAAAACTTCACACGACAAGTAACACAAGTCCAACACGAATATCTCATAGGCAAAGGAAAGCAACCACTAAATGATACTTTCAGGTAACAGATTTCATCATCTGAGCAACAAGTAAAGGTGAGGTCAAGGGAAGGTTAAGTTAGGATGTATCCTTGTTGAAATAGTCTCAGAGGGCAATTTTGTGTAGACGAGGTGGAAGCCTAGGCCAATGCACACTGGTCTACATTCATATTGAAGATCTCTTCAGAACACAAGAGAAGAAAATCTAGAGCAGGACACAGTGCAAGCAACAGTCATCATACTGCTCCCCGCTCTCCGCCTACAACTGGTTATCTCCAGGGATGAAGGGGAACATCAGCCCTTGACACAGTACCAGATCGTGCCACAATCGTGGATGGTCCAGGAAAATACGTCAGTGAGAGAACTAAACTCAACTTCCCATGAATTCTTAGAACTAAACATCAGTTTCTCCAAAAGATTCAATCCCATAAGAGGTCAGACTGGTGCCTCTACCACAGACAAAGAGTACACTCAATGGAAATCCCAAAAGATAAACATGAGGAGTGGACTTTGGGCCTGTCCCACTCCCCTTCTTCAGCATCAATAGACTAAGAGGGAAGGAGAAAGCAGGAGGCGTAACAAAACCTAGGTAGTATGAGGTGTTTCTAATTTAAAAACCCAAGTCTCGCTATAAGGAAAAGAATTTTCTGTATGAACCTTAAACATAATATGCACAAAGAGTCAAAATTCCTTGTTAGACTATCCCTGATATATTGAACACAGAGAAAAATAATATAGCCTACTGTTAAAAAATCACAGTTCAAACATCCCTGACATATATACTGAACAACCACCAGCACACAAATACTAAAATAATTAGGCTAATACAAAGAGTAGTAGGGGAGACTCGTAGATTTAACAGAGCAATTGGGTTACTGACATGTGAGAGGCACTATCCTTACCTGTTACCATTACGGTACTAAAATTATTACCCAATTTCAAAGACTGAACTAACTGTTACCATAGGATATCCATACAAAAGACAAAGATTTGTATTCCCGTAGGAACACAGGGCTTCTATGATAGTTTAATCTCTGATTTTAGTGAATTAGACATTTAATTCCATCAAAAATGGTTATTCAGCCCATTACACATATACACACACACACACTCGACCAAGTCTAACAATACTAGGGTGCCTCAGTGGAAAACCAGTCTTAGGTAAATTGCAGGTTAGTTGCATAGGTGGTTTCCCAAACTTGTTGACAGAAAATCTGCTACAATCATTCATTTTGGTGAATTTACTACCAGTTTAAAAGCAAACAAAAGATATATTTCAAGAAAATGCATCCTTGCCTACCCTTCCTTAACCTAAGCTGACATAGGGGATCGTGCCCTTACCTGGTATTTAACAGTAGGATGTTAAAAATTTGAGAATAGATTCAGTATGCACAAATTCTAATAATTTCCACACTATTTACCTGACAATGGGAGCAAAGAAACCACACCAACTGCATTTGTAGTCGTGGATGAAGAACAAATTCTAAACCAGGTCGAATTACCTTCACCATGTGCATGATTTGAGGCCTATTATTGGCTGGATGGGTTTGAAATTGAATCAGAGAATATTTTAGGTC
The DNA here is from genome assembly GCF_040412425.1 of Macrobrachium rosenbergii. Classification (NCBI taxonomy): domain Eukaryota; kingdom Metazoa; phylum Arthropoda; class Malacostraca; order Decapoda; family Palaemonidae; genus Macrobrachium; species Macrobrachium rosenbergii. The sequence continues at coordinate 35,294,719 of NC_089762.1, read as the reverse complement.
AATTTGAAACAACCAATGCATGCATATTAGCCATGGAAAGGTTGGTGGACTGAAACAGCAGATTTCACAGATCAAATGTAAATAGCCCATGCATCTGCAGTAGCCATGGGACAGGTGATGGCCTTAAAACCACCTCACTGGAGCAACCCATGCCACTGGTAGATGTCTCAATTAATTTGGTTTTTTCATCATAAACGGAAAAAGTGCAATTATGGTAAATGTACTTGAAAATATGGGTTGAGTGTAGAACGACAGGAACAGGTTCCACTGGCAAAAACAAATCTAACCTTTCCTAGAATTATGTGTCCTGACCTAACCAGACCTTACCTTCCTAACTTCACTTAGGGAGCCATACCCTTACCTGGCTGGGGGGACCTGGACACCCCCTAAGAGACATTAAGCCTCAGAAACATGGACTTCACTTCCGTTCGGAGATAGTGTAAGAGCCTGATCCCATTGTTCTGCAAGCAACGGCAAAATTTATTCATACTACATATACCCAAGGTAGTAAAGAACTTTTACTCTATGGTATTTTACATAGGGTAGTTTGCAGAACCACGGACAACCTCTGAATGGAAGCTAAGTCCATTACCTCCAATGTTTAGCGTTACTTGGGTGGTCCAGGGGGGGGGGGGTCAAACCCCCAACCAGGTCAGGGCACAGCACTCTAAGTGAAGTTAGATAGTTAAGTTCTGGTTAGGTCAGGACCTGGCATTCTAGAAAAGGTTAGGTTTGTTTATGTCTGCGGAACTTCTCCCGTCGTTCTACACTCGCCCTTTACATATACAGTAGACCCATAGTTATCTTTCTATGGGCCCACACAACTAACCCAATGTTCTACCCAGTCACACAGTTAGGGAAAGTTTATTATAATATGGATCGGGTTATGATATGTAGTTGGAGTCTTAAAAGGGGAGGGCCTATGTTAAATTAGAATATGTTAAAGAGAGTATTTCACTTCCAGTAAACAATTCACAGGAATCTGTCTCAGTTTCGAGTGGGTGAGGGAAATCCTGGGCTTGTGTTAGGTTAGCTTAAGGAAGGTTAGGTTTGAACACATCCCTGAATTTAAGTAGTTTCTGCATTTCCCAAGCAAAAGCCACAGGTTTCCCACTGGTTAGAACTTGTTCTATGGTAGGAGAGGTGAAATGAGCTGACATTAGATTACTTTCTCAAGGAAATGAATTTCATTTTCTTTTGCATCATATCAAAAACTTCAGAAACTATCAGAAAAGTTGTATTTTACACAGAGTCGATTTTATGGCAGAACTATGCAATAGCTCTGCATGGGGCATTACTGTACTTTGGATATTGATTTTTCCTATAGTATTTTCGTTACTTTTAAGCATTTACCGTTATTTTTTTCAGTTGACTATAATTAACCTGTAATTAACTTCAGAAGTTGTATGCTGGGCATCCTGAAATGCTATCGCGTATGAGCAGTGTTATGGGGAAGCTTTTGGTAGAAAAAGTGGAGTTTCCTTCACTGGGGGATCTGGGGGGCTCTGCCCCCGGCTAAGTAACACGGCCTGCTAGGTTAGGTCAGGTTAGGGTACATTAGGTTAGTATAGTTCCTTCTATAATAGGTTTCCTTAACCAATCCCTTCTTAAATATGTGGCTCTCTAATGACTTGCACATGCACAGAACCATTCCATAACAACATAGTAGCCCAGTCTTTCTCCCAACGTTTTCCCCCCACCCAAACCCCGCATTCCCAAAGGGTCCCCAATCATGTTGGGTAGATATGAGGTTAATAATAATTGACCGACAATAAACACCACTATCTCCTTCATCAGCAGCACTAGACTAAAGGTATAGGAAAAATCAATTTCCAAGTAAGGTAGAACCATAAAGTAGCTCCCCGGCGGCGACTGCCTTTTAACTTAACTTTTTCTACAGTTTTTTGGTTGCTAATTATGAATATACCTTTAATTTTTGGCGCTCAAGTGTAATTAACCTGTAATTAACCCCTGAAGTCCATCCAACAAGGGGTTTCCATATGCGATCTTCACAAGACAGAGCACGGCTACGTCTGTTTCGAACGGTTCATATCCCGTCCGGCAAGTGCAATAACTTGTTAGTGTATGGGTACCCAACCTCCCCTCGGGCCAGTACTAAACACGGCGAAGGGACATTCCATGTGGCCGACAACAAACAGATGTACCGCTAGTATCAGAACCCCTAATTGTAGAAAAAACCAGTTGAAAAGGTAAAAACGCGCGGAGCTAATATATAGAATTACCGAGGTTAATAATAATTGACCGACAATAAACACCACCACCTCCTTCATCAACAGCACTAGGCTAAAGGTATAAGAAAAATCAATTTCCAAGTAACAGTCCGTGCAGAGCTGTTGCTTAAATTTATCGATTTTAGACTGAATAACAGCCTTTTCCTAACCTACCGCTAAGGCTCGTATAGGATAGGATACTAACTTAGGCATCTGCCTACCGTTTTCCGTAGGGTAGTCTAGCCTAAGCCATGTGCAGTCTGGCACACTGGTTAGCCTACGCCAAATTTAAAAACGCGTGGAAATTTAAAGTAAATCTTTGTAAACTGCACATACAGAACAAAACAGCAAAACATAACTACGATATAAAACACTTATTCCTATGGCCTAAGTCTGGCTTACCGTATCCGAAACAACGCGGGGTTTCCCAATTAGGTTAGACTGCAACTTTGTCTTGAACAAACGTCTAGAAAAGTGTCACATGGAAGATATCTTTTAATATTTCGGAAAACATGGAATGTATTTTTAAAAATTCGTTGCATTAATCGAAAATGAAGCTCTTACCAAGAGGAGAACAACACAATCTCAATTATAATCAATTAGCCGATGTTGATTTCGCATTACTCAATACGAAATTAATAGCTAAATTTCAGTGCAATGTAAAGTATACATTGTTTCCATGTGTGTAAACAAAAGTTTTCCTTCTTCTTCTTCTTCTTCTTCTTTCATTTAGATGTGAGAGCCGTTGCAAGGCAAACGCATCGACAACTTAGCGAACAATAATGTGTCTGAAAAATATTGTTAATAATACGAGAAAGAACTAGAGGTAGAGGCAAAAGAAACGTCATTTACTGAAAATAAAAAAAAAAACGCAAACTGATTAAAAATAAAAATTATCAACGGCTAAATACCAATTGTCAATTCCATTTATAAATGTCTAAACAAACAATTCATGTTGACAACTGAAAAAGAAACTGAAAATCAAATAACTGTAAATAACGATGAAAATGAAAATCAGACAACCTAGATAGGCGGCGGACGCCTGAAGCTATCAGTTTCTTTACATATAAAATAGGATAACAGCAACAGGTGGATGGGAGAGGCTTAGAGAGGCATGGTAGACATGGGGTTAAACAAAAGAAGCTTTAGGAGATTAAGGATAAGGCTGGAGAGGTAGACAGTAAAAGATGGCAGGAAGAGGTAAAAGGAAAGAGCAGTTTAGAAATATATACTGAACAAAGTAAAGATATATAAGAAGAACCATTTTATGATAAGAGATCAGCTTCGTAATAATGGGAGAGGTAGGACATAGGCTTAGTTCATCTCCTGACAGAGTGTGGTGATAAAAGAAAAATTGAACCAATCTACCGGGTGTTGAAGAAAAGAGAAAAAAAAAAAAACTTTAAGAAGATACAGAGGAGGTGCCATAGCCTCTCCAAAATTGTAAAATAAACTCTCACTTGATATCAGAAGGACTGAAAATATCAAGTTATTGAATAAAAATTACAGGTTTTTCTATTTTGCAAGTGCTATGGCAGCGTGGATTTGACAATCAAAATCGCCTTATAAAATCTCAGATTGTATCTGCATTGTTATGTACAGTATATGAAGATTAAGTTTGCGGGTCTCGCAGAGCGCCTTCAGTGGAGTAGGACCCCAGAATAAAAGGAAGATACAGTCAACAGTAAACTGAAAAGGAAAACCCTCGGCCTGTAAACTGTAATGTACGTGTTTCTTCACGTACATTACAAAGGTGATGAAGGTTTTACATGCAATTATCAATATATTTTGTAAAATTGACAAGTCAATTAGGTAAGCAGAAAAATAACTCTTCAGCAGTACAAGAAAAGGATGTACAGATTTTGGTGTCACTATTCAAGTAGGTAATTATAGAAAAGGGAACTATTTTCATCGGAAAACTACTTTATCAACACATGTATATTTTTCCCTGACACTGACAGGTACGGAAAAAATAAAGTACATAGGCGACGAATTTCGTTGTTATCTTATTTGTTTAATACGGTGCTGATTATGCAAGGCGTTCGGCTTTGTCTTACACACAGCCTCGTTTCCTTGACAACAGTCTATGACCCTTTCATTTTTACACAATTACAAATTTCATGCAGTCGTCTTTAGGTCTCCTTTACCTCGTTTCTTCCAAGACTTTCGAGTCATGAATCCATTTCTATAGTTTCTTCCATTATATCCACACACCTAAAGTACCTCTAAACTGCATGATTATTATTTTTTTTTCAAATACTAAGCTTTTACCATATTCCGTCGTATCTCCATATTTTTCACTCTTTCAACATGCATACCTCAAATCACTTCAATAGCCATCTAATGCTCCTTTTCACTCACACCCCGCATCGAATGAGTAAATATTATCATTAGAACTATCCTTACCCTTCCGAAAAGAAATACGGCGGTAATCCTCCAATGCTTCGTAATGACCCTTTTCCAGCCATTACCATTCACTAAGTCTACCACGAGATGTCCTTACAACGTAGCTAATGATAAAACAACATCATGATTCCCCTTTCATTAAGTAGGTAATGAATCCGCTTATGCAAAATGAGATCAGACTCTCTCAAATGAAGACGGAACTGCGGAACCTTCACGATACGTGACGTGGTCACAGTTACAAGTCTGAGGTAAGACGACACGTGATTCAAATGCATATACTATATTTCCCCTTCGCGACGTCGACGTGAATGTTATCGCGAGGATTTGCGAGATACGTGTGGCTCTGAATAAACGGTGTCTGTCACTTCAAAGCAGGTAATGAAAGAGAAGAGGCGATTAATTGTCTCAGTAGATACAAGAATTAATACCATTCCCTCTTTTACAAGGCATCGGCTGAGGCCATACACGAGGAGAGCATGGCATTAACCATATAAAGGAGGAAGAACCTCTTGCGACAGAAATTCACGACGTAATTGGCTGAAGAAAGGGAGCATGCAGAACTTGACCTGGAAGCGAAGGCAGAATTTAAGTAGAAAATAAATAAAACGGTAAAGACTTCATTTCAAAAATGCACTTTAAGATATGGAAATGTCAATATTCTTAGGAACACGTGAAACTGAACCTCATAATGGTAGAGGTATAGGGATTAAGCCCTTCATAGTGCAAGGGGATGTAATCCTTTAGAGGTACAGATAAATTAAAAGCCTCTAGCAATGTAAAAAAAAAAAGGGGGAGGGGACGTCTTTAAGTATGAAAGAGAATTGGTACCTACAGTGGCAAAGAAAATATGGTCCCTGGCATTGACAGAAAAAAGAGAAGGGACAAAGAAGGCTTGGGGAGCTATTAACGCTCATAAAGAAAATGATGGATTCAGTTCGTGTAAGAAAATGAAGACCCCTTTGGAGGTTAAGGAGAAAGGGAAAGCCTTCATTTCAGAGACTAAAGTGAACGCCTTCGGTTGCAAAGAGGAAAGTTAAAACCTCATACTGACCGAGAGATAAAACCAAGCTCCTTAAAGTATCAAGAGGAATGATATGCTTCAGGCAGTAATGGTTCTTAAAGGGAGGAAGGGTGGGGGGGCGGGAGGCGGCGGGGGAGAAAATTCAAAGCGTTAACGTTTACTTTTATTTTCCTTGCTTTCTTCTATTTAGCAGTTACCTTTCTTTTATCAAGGGAACCAGTGCATTAGGATTGTGAAATACACAACTAGAATATGCATACAAATCATTGCTGTTGTGTTAAAGCGGCCAAAAACTTTCTTAAAATTAAGAAAGTTTTCAGTTTAATTATTACTATAAAAATTAGAATAGATATTTATGCAATTATAGTTATATTTTCAAATTAATATCATATTTCATTGAAAAGAAGTGCGTAAAGATTATAAACTACAACTAGAATTGAGTAACAAAGACACTCATTCATCTAAACACCCAGACTCAGATAATTAACGAAGTTTCTTAACATAAAAATGCACTGCAGTAATCACGCTTAAGCAATTGATTATTGTATACAGCGTAAAAAGAATTACTGATTGCTGTTTTATAAAACTTGCAAGGGGAGAAGAGCTGTCCAACCGCCCTCAGACTTTAAAAACTACTGCGGCTAGAGAGCTGCAAATTGGTGTTAATCATC
>NC_089762.1:35280890-35283390 GCF_040412425.1 Macrobrachium rosenbergii | reverse complement strand
ACATCTTGTATAATATTGTCATCATTCATATTTTATTATGTACCTGTAAATGAGAGGGAAGACAGAGTTGTTTGCTAAAAAGGTTATTTTAATACAGGCCTCCATCTCACAAAACAGCATAGATGATCGCAGATGATTTAAAGAAAAAAAGTAATTAATTTCAGAAAACTGTCAGGTCGGATATGAACATGGGAAGTATATTTGATAAAACGAGTATTCTCTAAAGAAAGCGTGACATCACTTGATGCATTAAAAAGAAAAAGGGCAGGCAGCATTGTCTAAGAGGACATGATCTTGCTCTAGGAAAGAATAAAGCAAAATGTAAAGTTAGTCACTGGAAAATGACAGAGGCCATTGCAGAAGAGCAATGTGGTCTTGATAAACAAAATATTGCTTGGAGGAAGTGTCTATATGAAGCATTTGCGTGTGTGAAGAGACAAAATAAGCGGGAAACTATATGGATGCGGGGCGTGTGAGAATAAAGAATAAGGAAGAAAAGGTTGCATGGATCCATAGAATTCTAGTGATGAAACAGTTACCGATCCAAAGCAAAATGAACTCTAAATCTCAGCTTGTAAGAGCTGAGTTCTGCACAAGTATGCAGATGAAAGAGTCATCTTTATATTTACAAGAATTATAAGGACAGGGTGTATTTTTTGATGTGTTTTGTTGACGGAGGGTTTGGGATCACTGCGAGGGTGTGCAAGATACAGTTGCAACTTCGTGATACAAAATGACTTGGCCCGAGTAAGTGGAATTGCTGTTGTCCGCGAATGATGGAGTGCTCAGTTTGAGTTGAAAGAGTAATTTGAAATTATGGGGACTGGTGAAAGAAGCTGAATTTCTTCACAGGAGGGTAGGGTTTAAAGTGAAATTAGCAAGGGTCAGATTATACAAGTATACCGAAATCAAGAAAGTTTGTATTACTAATGTTAACTTTGAGGACTGAGAAATGGAAGTTCCTGTATGTTATAAACTGATGTCATTCGCTAGAACTATGCAAGTACAATGACAACATGCAGTGAACTCTTAACTTGCCGATTCCTAACGTTTTTGAATACCACATTTAATCTAAGTAATGAGAAAAAAGACACTATATATATATATATATATATATATATATATATATATATATATATATATATATATATATATATATATATATATATATATATATATATAGAGAGAGAGAGAGAGAGAGAGAGAGAGAGAGAGAGAGAGAGAGAGAGAGAGAGAGAGAGGTGTGGCAGGAGACGGCTGCTGGGGTCTGGAGAGAGAGAGAGAGAGAGAGAGAGAGAGAGAGAGAGAGAGAGAGAGAGAGAGAGAGAGAGAGAGAGAGAGAAAGAAACACTTATTGTAGAGAGAAATTGTTTGCTTTCTTAATCCAAGGTCTTTTTTCTCTTGTTGTCATAATTTATGATGTGTGGTCTCGCGCTGGAAATATGTGTCAGTTCAATTCGCCACATTTTCTGTCCTTGAAATTGTGCGTCCGCATGTTTGTGTGTGTGTGTGTGTGGAATTTCCATACACAAACGTAGTTGCCAGATTTTATGTATGGATTTGGACTGTCTGTATTTATATACGTGTGTTTGTGCTTGACTGCAGAAGAAACCAAAGTATGTTTTGCTGTCCCAAGCAATTTTCATTTGTTTTCTTTTCGTTTTATTATACAAAATTAACAGTTTTAAAAAATGAATGCTTATAAAGACTCGATTTTACCAAGTCATTCGCAAAGCTAATACATTTTAAAACATTCCGATCTGAAACCGATTCGACATTGAAAAGTGGTAAATAATTAGATTAATCTAATTTCTGTTAAAACAATACAAAAATTTACCTTCATCCATGTGTTGTTTATTTTCTATTTAGTGTTTTATCTTTTTTTCAAACATCGGCATTCTGTTCTATGGAAGCCTGCTCTACAAGTTGATTACAACCCACAACAGTCACCCGTTTGCATAAACTTAGATTGTATCAAGGGAAAATTAAACTCTGTTTAAATCCATACAATACAAGGGATCTCAACCGCTTTTTCCATTATATAGCTCTCTAGGTATGGAAGCACACTCAAATTATTCTACCATAGACCTTCGTTAACCTTGCACAGAATGTAGAATGGTTGTAAATAAAGACGAATTCCTCATGAATTTGTGCTATACGTATTATCAGTCTGTTTAAAATATAATGAACATGGTGCGGATAATCATCATCAACAAAATCAATGCACAGTATATCGTGATGGTACTCTGGAGTGTACTGTTTCAGAATCTTTTCCTGCTAATTGATAAGATTATAGAAATGCCTCCCACTATAGTTGCTCTGTGAATTGACAGGCTTGTAAATTTTTCTTCTTTTCTACGGGAAATAATCAATCTCTTCTAATCTCAAACATACAAGAAACACATTCGAGATTGGCCAATGTTTGAGTTCGCGTATTAACTCTACGGAGTGTACACGCCATATTTAAAATGGCTACAAAATCTGCTTATTCAGTTTGTCT
>NC_089762.1:35165890-35275890 GCF_040412425.1 Macrobrachium rosenbergii | reverse complement strand
AGCACAGAGCTAGCAACCTCATCCTAAAAACCAACACATATAATAAGCAACACCGAGTCTGGTCAGTAATTGGCTGTGTGACCACTTATGACTGCCAACCGTCATAGCCACATAAGCTCAATGATCACCAGTTAAGTCACGGTTATGGAATTAGCAACCTTATCTTAAAATTTGATACATTAATCGTCTCTAGGTCTGGTCGACACCTGCAAGCACCAGTGCTTGAATTAATTATCACTAGATCTGTCAGTGCTTATAAGGGTGACCAGATATGAATGGTAAACGCTGCTGGGACATAAACTTCCGTGACCGCCGGTAGAAACCGGGAAATGGGTCTAGCATCCTTGTTCCTAAAGTCACTGGCACAGCTGCATCTGTGGAGACACTTATAGGCCTAAGCACTTCACACTAACAATCAAGGCTTAGTTTCAAGCATCACTGTATCAGTTCAGTGCCTGGGTAATGTATCACCAAACACCAAACATTATTAGACCATGGGCATCTTAGTATGGCCGTAGATATATTCTTGCTACATCATAATTTAAAAGCAAATAAAAAAAAAACAATGGTTAACACACTATATAATGTCTTGTCTTTTAGACATCTGAAAAATGTTAGTTCAGGTATAAAGATAATTATGCTGGTCCTGATCACTGTGGCATATTTGACTTCGTCGGATTTCACTTACACAATCCCTTATCAAAATTTATTTCCCGCGTGACGTAGAGTGAGCGGAAATTTTTGTCATTTCGTATACAAGAATCCTGAGTAAATCACTATGTTGATAAAAAAAATATGCTTTGTCACTTTTCCCTCATTTTTCATGTTACATTAAGGATGTCTAAATTCACCTCGTAATACGACTGAATATGATTACTTTGTAGAAAGAACCTGGGTTATCTATTGTCCTTCGTGATACAGTGAAAAGAACCGCTAATGATGACAAGTTATTCATTAGATTTTCCTTTTAATTTCCTTTAGTATTTTGCTACATGATCTGTCACTGCCTTTTATGGATCTGGATTGTCGTTTTCAGTTTCATTCCCTTTTTTGGGGTGCGTGGGGGGATGCTAGTAAGAAATTAATAACTCTTTCTTGATTGTACGATTAATTTTAAGAGACTTCATTCATTAGAGATAGGACCTGGGTTCAGATACAGGGAATGACAGTTGTCAAACTAATGTATGCAGTCTCGACACTTTCATTATTTATATTTGTATTACATTGTTGGCAAACATTCGTACGAATCTAAAGTAAAAGATCACTGACTTGTAAGCAAGTGAAAAGCAATGATGATAATAAAACATGTATAAAGATTAAAATGGCAATGGATACAAATACCTATAAACAGCAATAAAAACCAGGACAACTAAATAAAAAAAAAAAGGGGGATATTTCTTCGTCTTCCGCGCGGTGTGGCTTACTTTCAGATTATGCGACAATCTGTGTTGCACTGCAATCACTGCTTTGTAATATATTTATATGAATATTGTATGCCCTTCTAAACGTTATACGTGCTTACATTATTCATACTTCCGTTAAAGTTAGTAATAGCAGATGTAGAGAAAAGAAAAATGACAAATCAATTGGATATTTCCTAACCATATTTGCTTCACATGTATTGATAAACAATAAACAGTGTTACCATGACGCCTGCTTTGCAAGTAACAGTTCAATTTCATTTCTAAATCTTTATTTCTGGAGAACAGAATAGAATATAGAATTTAGGCCAAGCGCCGAGACCTATGAGGTCATTCAGCGCTGAGAGGGACATTGACAGTAAAAAGGTTTGAAAGGTGTAACAGGAAGAAAACCTCGCCGTTACACTATGAAATAACTGTTAGGAGAGGATGGAACGTAAGATGGAAGAAAAAATGAACGGAGGTACAGTAAAGGAATGAAAGGGGTTGCAGCTAGGAGCCGAAGGAACGCTGCAAAGAGCCTCAAGTAATGCCTACAGTGCACCGCATGAGGGGCACTGACGGCACTACCTTCCCCCCATACGAAGTTTATTTCTGCAGACAGTGGGCAATGGTTGCTTCCTGCTCTAAGAATACTGATGCAATTACAAATAACCGGAAAATATAGAAGCTGATCACGAATAAGAATTATTATCGATACATATGAATGGTAGCATAACCCAAACATGTAGTTTTGTGTATGGCTTCAACCTAGACCTAACCTAACCTACTTTCAACACTACTAGCATAAACTAAATGCTTTCACGTGGATTCCAACTCGAATACCTACCTAGGCCCACCTAAACACATGCAAGTTATGAAAAGAAAATATAAAAATAATATAAATGACCATCTTACCTTATTCGAAACCGAAATGGTTAAACTGTAGTTCGCCTTCGACCGGGTCCCGGGCTCCCGGCCCTCCCAACGTTGCTTCAAAATTCAGCACATGGAAAACTATCGCTAAATTTGCCCAGAAATCGTTAATAGTCTTCATCCTCACTACTGACTTTGAAGTGAGCGAACAAGAAGGACTGTCACGAGAAATGAAGTGGAAACATTTTTATTGGCTGACAGCGAATAAGTGATCATTCACTTGTTTGATTTAAACGACCCGGAACCTTCTCACGACTAACCTACACGTGTGTATGTTTCGTTGTTGTAAAGTTCAGTCGGAGGCAATCTTCATTTTGAGGACCTACTAATTTAGTGGAATGATGTATCGACTTTCGCCGGAATTATGATAAGGTATTTGGACTTAAGGCGTTGCTGTGTTTTTAAATTAAATGTAAAGAGGTTGAATGTCTCGACGTGAAACAGCGGTAAAGATGTTTGCAGTATAAAAACGCCTAAAGACGGTCATTTGTTGCCTTGACAACCATTCCTTCTTTTAGTTCTTCAAACTTTCATGTTTAGTATTTATTTTGTTACTCCTTCCTTGTTTGTTAGTCCTAGACAAATGATTGATTGTCCATATTACCCTAGCCTATCTTTGAATGTTCGGTAGGCCTAGGTTACTGATTGATGAACGCTATTAGCTAGCCTAACCTACTTGTGTGCATTCAGTAGTTTTGGGCCTATGTCGCTACGCCATAGGCTATATGAATTTGCTTTGTCTACTTTTGTACATTTGTTGGGCAAAACCAATGGCTGCTAGGCAGTACTGTATGCCCTACTATTTAACTACATTTGTATGCTATTTAGCACATGCTACAGTAGTTTGCCCAGTTGCAGGTTTGTTAGGTCTAAGCCTGCGCGTTACCCAATTTGTAATAATTGTCTTGCATTTGTTTGTTTTTGTTAACATTATGGCTTCATAATGTTGGCTAAAATGTTACGACCGTATCCAGACTTGAATAATCACCTAAAAGATCGTATCAGGTAACATAGTGAAACAAGTTCAAGAATGATAAAATTGTTGATCATTTGATGCGTATGAAGTATACAAACAGTCCCGGAAGAGAAACTGAACTTGGAAAAGTAAGTATCTTTAGGCATATTCCATTAAGTGTCAGAGAATTTTTGTTGACCGTAGTGGTGAATAAGGTTTTTTGGTAATTAGTCTTTCGTGGTGAGTTGCAGAAATATTGGAGAAAGGCATTCCCCCCCAAAAAAAAAAAAATTTGCGGAGACCTTAAAGGCTAACATCCCCAGAAGCCATTTCTCTTAAGGGATGATGATGATGATGATATATATATATATATATATATATATATATATATATATATATATATATATATATATATATATGTATATATATACACTGTATATTATATATGCATACATATATATAGTGTGTATTCTATATTTTATTTATTCCCCTCCTCTCCGTAACATTAACCCTCATATTTCAAAATGTTATTGTTAATATGAGTAATATTGCTGATATAATCCGTATTGTTAGTAATATTATCATCATTCCTTGTTTTAGTAGCTACTAAAACACAGTAGCAATACCACCTCTTAGTGTTACATTTATCTGCAGTGCTTGTTTATCATAATTTTCAGCAAATGTTGTTCTTGTCTCATAAACAACATGAATTATGCATCTAGACGTGTCTCACATGTCAAGTAACTGCGTGCAGGGGAATTAGTCCCATAACTAGGTCGCTGTAAATATGGGTTTTGAGTGTTTTTGTTAATATTCAACAAGAGGTATGAGTTATTTTAATAATAATAATAATAATAATAATAATAATAATAATAATAATAATAATAATAATAATAATAATAATAATCGTCACGTTTCATGAATTGAAATAGTTATTCTTTTGAGTATTCTTATGTCTTATACCAAAAAAAAAAAATGGGATGTCATCTAAAATAATTGCTGAATGAAAGTGTCTCCCGGGACTTCAATCATACACTTATTAATGTAGTAGCTTATAGGTAATTAAAAATGCAAACCAGTATCTTGAGTGCGTTATTCTTTTTCATCTGATTCCTCGTGTTGAGTAGTTTTATTTTTGCAGACGGCATTAGTGTATTTTGCTTCCTCGATGTCTTGACTTATTTTTAACTTTCAAAAGCTACAGATTTATTCATAGGCCTATTTTATAATAGGTCTTCTGGAAGAACCTTTCACACACAAATTAACTACCTCTTTTCAAATCGATTGATTCAAAAAGCCTCATTTGTAACGAGTTCGGGTCGTTTCGGCCGTAAGTCATTTAGGCCGTAAGCACGTTTACGTGCAAAATGGACGCCGTGTTTAGTACCAGCCCCTTGGGGATGTACGTAAAGCATAAAATAATAACGGTAAGTGCCATAAACATAACGTCTTACATTGTTTTGGATGCTACGGCCTAAGTGACTCACGGCCGAAACGACCAGGACCGTTTGTAACAACCCCTCCTGAAGACGAAATGCGAGAGTTTCCTGGGGAAAAAAGTTTCTTCAGAGATAGGTCTAGGGCTGTCAAGGACCGATGTTTGGTATTCCTGAAAACAAGCGTGGCGTCGTGATAGAAAAGCTTCGGCAGTTTTACGTTGCCCTCTTGTATTTGCTGTTGTTGTCGTTGTTAGGGAAAACTCACAATCATTTTTTGGGTAGTTATCGTAAGCGCGCTTAGTTCTCACTGCACGTGGAGCGCTGAGCAAAATGTCGAAGGTTCTTCTGTATGGATTATTATGTATCGGGAATTGTATTTTTTATTTCGTTCATATTATTGTGAGAAGGTAGGTTTCTTATTATGATTTTTATGATGATGATGATGATGAGGATGATGTTTATTATGATGATGATGATATTATTATTATTATTATTTTAATTATTATTATTATTATTATTATTATTATTATTATTATTATTATTATTCCGAAATAAAAGGATAAATTTAATATTTTTTTAACATTCTAATTTTTACGGAAAAGTTTCCTCTTACAATTTGGCTGAAAACAAAGTTGAGCTTTGCATAAGAAAAAACTCAGATATATGTATATATATATATATATATATATATATATATATATATATATATATATATATATATATATATATATATATATATATATATATTTAAATTATATAATTTATATATATATATATATATATGTGTGTGTGTGTGTGTGTGTGTGTGTGTGTGTGTAATCATATTATGTGGCTGGACAGCAACTTCATCTCCGCAGGCACCTGACTTTTTGTTACCCATAATAAATAATAAATTCCTTCTTCTTCTTCGGGCCCCAAGCAACGACAGCTGGGTTTTATCCTCTCCGTTTATGGTGCTAATTAAAGGGAAATTGTTCCTTGCTTTGTAGATTACTTTTGGATGAATCCAGTACCTGGAGGCTGCGTCGTAGATACTTTCTCTTGAGTAATGCTAGTGACTGCTTAACTAATGGAAATTATTATTCTTAACCGTTTAGTCATAATTTGTTAGACGGACTTGAAAATATTACTTAATTCGTTCCATATCACAATTCTGTGTCTTTTCTCACAGCATACAAACAGAGAGATAGAGACACACATGACAGATCCATTTACTGCTCTCTCTCTCTCTCTCTCTCTCTCTCCGAACTTCATCATTTTGAAGCTATGACTTTGCCCTTCATGGATAAGCAGAAAACTTTTATATAATTTCTTTATTGATCAATGCGTGAATTGAAATTGAAAAGTAGAAAAACTTACCCGAAGGAGTGAGCGTGCATCAATAATGACGGTTATTGAATATCTTTTTCCGAGATGTGGAAGCAATATTTATAAGTCTCCCGTTAAAAATGAGCGAGAATGCTACCGAGAAATGCCCCGTTTTCTGTTGGCTGTTCCACCTTTTGCATAATCTTTATACATTAAAATCTGTCTTCGTCATATTGCTACTGAAGTAGAAGTATGACATGCAAAATGAAGATATCGATGCAGTTATACCAGAGATAGGATTATGAATATAAGTGTTTTTACGTTTCCAGGAAAACAAAAATGCATTTTTGAAGCTGCATCCTTCCACCTTCCAGGATATGATAAATCTGTACGCGGGTGTCACCAGAAAAATCTTTTCTCAGATTAAAAATTCGAACACCAACGGCCGGTAGGATACGCACTTCATAATCCTGACTTTTTTTTCAATCGCACAGGTAGCACAACCCACAGATAAACTGAGATACATTGCGTATTGTTTATGGAAACGTGTTTGTTACGAAAGCAGATTCTCGATGCTGCTTTAAGAAGACAGAGAACATGAATCTTTTTCATGTCATGGAAACCAAATACGATCAACCCCATCTTTTGGGGTTCTGTCTTAAAGAGGATCTACACTCCTGATCCTCTGGGCATAGCGGGAACCTAAGCTAACGAACTCTGTATTCCTTAATTGGCATCATGTAGTAGAAATAGTTGTATGGTATACTAAAATTTTGTTGTTAGAGAAGGGGTGTAGACGCTAAGTGTAAAAGTATGTTCCGTTCTCCCTTAACTCGTTCATATGGAAATCGCTCATTTTCATTGCACCGTTGACTAGTTTTTAGGAGCATTGAATGTAGGTGTAAAAGCATAGTACATGTACCTCACGTGGTGCACTGTAGTCATTACTTAGGGTCTCTGGGGCGTCCCTTGGGCCCCTAGCTGCAACCTCTTTCATTCCTTTTGCTGTATCTCCGTTCATATTCTCTCTTTCTTCCAGCTAACTTTCAATCCCGTTTACCGATTATTTCATATATTGCAACTGCTAGGTATTCCTCCTGTTACTACCTTCAAACACTCTTACTGTCAGTTTCCCATTCAGTGCTGAATGGCCTCATTGGCCCCAGTGCTTGGGCTTTGGCCTAATTCTATATTCTATTGTATTCTAAAGCATAATACAGCATTAGGCAGATTGTTTTCTTAGGTATATCAATAGGGCCTAGTATATTTCTTTCTCAGTTTGGCTTCTGCAATGGAGTGGGCGCTTATGATGCTCATCTTTCAATATTTAATGTCGTACTGAAATCCACAGGTGCTGGTCAGGAAGTTCATATGGTTGATCTTGACTTAAGTACTGCTTTTTCTTAAAACTTGGATAGCTCTACGTGGTCAAACAAAACAATCAAACAATAAGAATAACAGAAAGAAGAAAATTTGGGATTCTTGGTATATATACATACATACATACATATAATATATATATATATATATATATATATATATATATATATATACACACATATACATATACATATACATATACATATACATATATATATTATATATATGTGTGTGTGTGTGTAAGTCGGGGCATTAGGAAAACACATAATTATGAAATTGTTTGACTTACAAAAGGTAACTCGAAGCAAAGAAAAAAAAAAGGACAAGACACTGAAATGACGAGGCAGTATTTCCAGGGCAGTACACATCTACGAGTTGCTAGCAGTTGCAATGAGAGAGAGAGAGAGAGAGAGAGTATGGTCTTCTGTCAAAGCTACGTGTCTATGACAATGAATTAATGAATGTCATGACTTCTCATGTCTTACTATTCTTCATACGTAGTGTCCGAGTCCTTCCTGGTAGCGTTCATTTGGTCGTGGGAAATTGTACTTCACTGCGAGTGACGTTAATTGTTGCTAGCTGAAAAGGTGCGTTCTATCGACCTGGTCGTTTGAGTTGCACATTGGTGATGTTTCAGTGTCGATCGGCACGATTTAGCTTCTAGAAATGACGTATATCAGATGTTACTTTAGATTTCGGATTGTTATTCTGAAGTTTTGGTTTAGTGTTACTGTTATATAAACACATGTACGATTACACAGCCTTGTACACTAAATATATATATATATATATATATATATATATATATATATATATATATATATATATATATATATATATATATATATATATATATATATATATATATATATACACACACATATCACACATATATATATATATACACATATATATATCATATACATACATATATATACAGTATATATATATATATATATATATATATATATATAGATATATTATATAGATATATATATATAGATATATATATATATATATATATATATATATATATATATATATATATATATATATATATATATATATATATATTATGCACAACAAGGCTCTGATTCTCTTTACATTAATACGAGTATATGGCAATATTCTGCATCCTGCTACTGCACGAACAAAAAATTCGTACCAACGTTAGAAGGAAATATGCAGGACAACAACTCATTGGTGTTACTTTGTACATACAAGATATTATATTCTGTTCGGTGTAACTTATTGAAATGATAATGTTATTATAAAACCTCACCTACGAACCACCAACAACGCCACTCTGCCCCCCTCAAAAAAAAAAAAAATATCTCAGGAGCAAGACTATCTTGCTTAGTATGAATGGAAATTTCATTACAGGCCGATGAAACGGCACACTAACTCAGTTAGCACCACTGATAACAATACTGCCCCTCCGTAGGGGTGAGGGGGTTAGTGGCATCAGTGCACCTCACGCGGTGCACTGTAGGCATTATTTATGGTTCTTTGCAGCGTCCCTTCGACTCCTAGCTGCAACCCCTTTCGTTCCTTTTATATTCATATTCTCTTTCCTCCATCTTATTTTCCACCCTCTCCTAACAATCGTTTCGTAGCGCAACTGCGAGGTTTTCCTCCTGTTACGCCTTTCATACCTATGTACTCTCATATTTCCTTTCAGCGCTGAATGACCTCGTGGGTCCCAGCGCTTGGCCTTTGGCCTAAATCTTACATTCCTATCCTATCCTAACAATACCACCAACAATGTCTTAACAATGATACAATCATGACAGCAGGAATAACCGTGGCGATAAGATGATTCAAGATGAAAGTAATCGTAGGCTGCGATCTGCTGTCAGGTGTGAGCAGTTTTGCTCGCTCATGTTGATACGATGCAGTCTGCTTCTCTCGGCGGTAAGGTGCACGTTTGTGGGGGGCGGGGTTTTGGGGGGGGTGGGGCGCCAGTGGCGACGTGTGTAGACAGAGATGCCACCTAAGCATGATATGAGAATTACAGCTAACATGGCTATTTTTTTTTTATCATGGACTGCGAATCGTTCGTTCTGAATGGTAGCGTGTTTTTTTTCTTTTTAAGATTTCCATAAGTTTTGTGTTGCTTTCCTCCTTGCGATGGTGACGGAGAAAAAAATTGGTCTAAGGTTCAGAATAACATTTTCAGATTTATATGTATCAAATTTGTATATTGCTGATCACGAATACGAATGATTGATTATCGCTATTTACATAATTCTGCGGAACTGGAGAAAGATCAGGGGACGGCACCCTTGAGAATGTACTGTCTTCAATTGTCAAGAATATTTCCCATAAAAATTTATTAATTTCTTTCTAGTGCAATTGCAAGGTTTTTCCTTCTTCGCTTTTGGCAACATTGTTTTGTCATGGTTAGACACTACAAGAATATTCAAGAAACAGGTGAAGGCTGGATTTTGATGTAGCATGAAACAGCCAGTATCCTAGAATGGTTTAGATTCACCCTTACCAAAAACAGCAGCGAACGGAGAGTTTCTTAACTTTCTGTGCCATTAATACACACAGGGACTGAGTTTTGGATTGGAAAACTGAAAGGGAAAACAGGGACTTTTATTTTTAGGATAGTCTTGCAATGCAATCTGACCAAGACTTTTTTAAATCGTCGGTGTGTGTATATTTATATATATATATATATATATATATATATATATATATATATATATATATATATATATATATATATATATATACATATATATATATATATATATATATATATATATATATACATATATATATACATATATATATATATATATATATATATATATATATATATATATATATATATATAGCAATGTGTATTTACATTATATATACTGTATATAGCAATGTGTATTTACATTACTATATATATATATATATATATATATATATATATATATATATATATATATATATATATATATATATATATATATATATATATATATATATATATATATATAGTAATGTGTATTAAGAGTCCATTTACCATCTTCACTTGAAAGTCTAATGTTTATAGATACCTTCCCACATTTCTTTGAAGTTAAATACAAGATACTCTTTCACAGAAGACAAGTTTTTTGTTGTTCAAACTAAGTTTCTTTTTAAATAAAAGTATTCAACACAATGAAGTTTCTTCATGATGACAATTGTCATCCTCACCATCAGTGATCAAGGCAAGTCCGCCAGCTATTGTTAATTGTTAATCTTTCATAAGAAACCTCTTTAATGTATTATAATGGAGATTCTCTTCCTTTTTTATGCAGTTACTATCTTGGTCATCGTTCGACTATGCTGGGAGGCAGAATGCTAAGTCTTCTTCCTAAGGTAAGTACTTGACGCCATCCAAGTCATCTTATCCCATTTACGGAAAACCAATGCATAAATTCTAGGATTAGGTGAGTACAACTCTTTCCTTCCTCCCTGTTACTTCATAGCTGTTGAATTCCTCTGTGTGCTCCTCAGTTTCCTAATAATGACAACCCTTCCTCTCTGTGTTGTAACTGTTTCTCACTTACCCTTCTTCCCCATCTGAGTTTAAGACATTTCAATCCCTCGCTCCGTCGAACTCAGCAATGTTAAGATCGTACCGTATTGTCCATGGCTGATGTAACCAGCTTGTTATTTCCTATCATATTTCTTCGGCTTGAGACTCTCGGCGTGACATCATCTTTCCTGTGCAGATTTACGTATCTGACAACTGTGTCATGTCACGCTTCTGTGGAGAGTACGTATAGTTTACAATTTTACACCGTTATAGAGAAATGTCACTGTAAAGGTTTAACCTTTCCACTTAAAATTCACCTGTGGGGAGTATTCGAATATATTTTTGACTTAATGGTTTCATCATTTTTCGTACATACCATTACTCTAAAAGTATCAAATTTTGCTGTGCATATTTTGTTCTTATACAAGCAGTTAATTAGAGTTATGTTTTTAACAGGTTTTATTATCAACGTACAATATCAGGTGACAAATCAGGTATCAGTAACAGTTAATCTTTGTAATAGAAAATGTCAATCCAACCTCAACCTTATTGTGTCGGAAGGACAAATGAACAAGTTGTAAGGCGTGGTTATGAAAGATTGATTTGCGCAAGCGCATATCAATTTTTTACGACAACACGTCGAGTAAAATTAATGTACGCTCTAGAAGAAAGATTTAAAAAGGTATTCATTGTCTCATTGTCTTACATCAACTGACAAGACCTCAGCTTACAAGAAAACCTCGACCCGAAGGTTAACCCGGTGCGCGACCTTGACCTAAGCTGTGACTGTGTGATTTTCATTTGTAAACACAGATGGCACCAGGAACAGTCTACCTCTGTCAGCGTCCATGAAAGCCTCTCTCTCGTGTGTTGCTCAGTTACCTCAGCTCTTTGTTATTTTGGCGGAACTGTACGGCAGTGTTTGTTTTTTTGGGGGTTGGTTTGCATATTTTTTATTACAGTTACAAACGGGTCTGGTGTTATTTTAGTAGCCATTTATATATATATATATATATATATATATATATATATATAATATATATATATATATATATATATATATATATATATATATATATATATATATATATATATGTGTGTGTGTGTGTGTGTGTGTGTGTGTGTGTGAAATGTGTGTATGTATATAGAAGTAAGCATTTTTGCATAATCTCTCTCTCTCTCTCTCTCTCTCTCTCTCTCTCTCTCTCTCTCTCTGTGTGTGTGTATATATATATATATATATATATATATATATATATATATATATATATATATATATATATATATATATATATATATATATATTATATATATATATGCATTTTCATTATATATGCACATATATATATATATATATATATATATATATATATATATATATATATATATATATATATATATATATATATATTAATGGCAATGCAAATGGATTAATGTTATTGTTTATACATTTGCAACAAACACGTTACAAAAAATGCATTCCTCTAGTAATTCGTAACTCTATTTGACTTCTTTGTTGTCTTTGTGGTGAGTTCATTAAGAGCATATTTTATTTCCGTCGAGAGTTACAAGCCAGCATCATAGATTTTCATAAAATGAGGAATAATCATATTTCCACGTGTTATCTTCCACTACTTCTAATGAAGTCTCACAGACACGATTTGATGAGCCGGGTCGGATCATTAATGCTGAGCAGATTGCTTCTAAAACATTAGCATTAATGTGTATGAACGCGAGATAAACATTTGCTGGGGGGGAAAAAAATCTATTCCTAAGAAAAGTAAAGAGCTGCTCCTCCTTTGTGCACTAGTTGCCAGTTACTTACAATTTGAACTGGTTTATTTCACGCGAATATTGATGAGTCGTGTTTTGATTTATAATTTTGAAACGATTAAAAGTCAACAAATCATTTAGATATTCTGGTTAAAATTCTTAGATAGCATTTAGCCGTCTCCATATTTTCCCTCATAATCTTTTTCGTGATCAATTACCGATTGGCATCGCATACTTTGGCGTGTGGTTGGTAACTGCCCAGGGACTTTGCAATGCCCAATGAACGCCCGCCACGTCATCAGGAATGCGTGACGTCACACCTTCCAGCGGAGTTTTATTGCCAATGATTAATTCTCGATCATCTATTGATCCACTGGGTAGTTCCTTTAGCTCGTGTATTTTCATGTGCTTATTTCACGGATCTTATTCAATTTTCCTTTATTGTTCGTTATCCTGAAATAAATATTACCGGGGAATCCTCGGTGAGTGTCCCTGCGAGTTCTGCTTAATATTCCGTTGGTACTTCCGGGAGCCTTGCCTCGTGTCATCGACCTTCGGGCAGGGGTGCCCAAGGGCGCAATCACTGTGCCGACGCTCATTTGAACACGGCAAACAGAACCTTATTGAAATGACAAGCAATGTCTTATCCTGTAGCAAAGACGCGGGGAAGCATTTTTCTCCCCAGCCACATCTTTTTAGTCTACTTCACAGACGCTGAAATCGTGAATGGTTCTAGGGTCGAAAAATGACGTTGTTAGTATGGAAAGGTAAATTGTCTGTATACTTACACACACGCACATACGCACACACACACGAGCACATACACTCACGCATGTATAAATTATTATAATCACTCTTGATACTTACAGTATGTTTGGATGTGCCTGTGCTTAAGGGACTGATTTCCCGGAAAGTCGTAAAAAAACCGACATTGCCATATTTATTCCCTCGTTACTGAGTGTAGGATAATGTCCCCGTTGAGGGCTAATACACACACACACACACACACAGAGAGAGAGAGAGAGAGAGAGAGAGAGAGAGAGAGAGAGAGAGAGAGAGAGAGAGAGAACGTCTTTATGACCTCTTAATGCGCCAATACTGAAGCCACATTAGCAACACGTAACACCTTTTCAACACCTATTAGGATTAATGGCGAAAGGACATACACACACATACGAACGCATCACTCACACTATATGCTATATATATATATATATATATATATATATATATATATATATATATATATATATATATATATATATATATATATATATATATATATATATATATATATATATATATATTATATATATATATATATATATATATATATATATATATATATATATATATATTATATATATATATATATATATATATATATATATATATATATATATATATATATAAGTACACAGCATAATCACAAACAAGTATTATCCCAGTACCCACACTCACACACACACACATGCACACGCACACAAACACACAAACACACACACGCTCACCCACTGCCAAAGTAAAAAAACGGGAGGCTTGAAACTTACGGCGAGCGAAATGACATAAGTGCGCTTAAAATGCTGTTTATGGACGAATCTCGTAACGGCATCATCATCGCCATCATCATCAGCTGACCAGCAGAAGAAGTGCAAACAGAATGCAAACAGAATGCAAACAGAAGGCGTCTGTTTACCCAGAGCTTTTGCTCCCAAGTGGTATGAATATGCAAGATAACACAGTAGTAGTAGTAGTAGTAGTAGTAGTAGGCGGGATTTGCCTTTAAAACGGCTCCCAGCCAGACAGAATATGTCCCGCTTGTTTTGTCAGTCGAGAAATGCCTTTGCACTGCCCCCGCCCCGCCCCCGCCTAAAATGGTCATCACCGCATCTCAGAAGAAGCTGTTGTTGGTCCTTTTTTTTCTTTTATTTGATTTGTTAGGTTTCAGGCATTAAAAAAAGGGGGTGTTTAAATGGTGTCTCTAATTAGGCGAGAGAGAGAGAGAGAGAGAGAGAGAGAGAGAGAGAGAGAGAGAGAGAGAGTGTGTGTGTGTGTGTGTGCGTTTAGCTGTCAGTAAATAGGATGAAATTGATGCACTAATGATGGGAGAGATAGTGGGGGGCAAGAGAGAGATAGAGAGAATAATAAACTAAAACAAAGGAGATGAGACTAAATTAAGAAGAGAGAGAGAGAGAGAGAGAGAGAGAGAGAGAGAGAGAGAGAGAGAGAGAGAGAGAGAGAGAGCAGACAATCAAATCTAAAAGAAGCGAGTGGAAAAGGGGATCAAGAAAATGAAAAACAGAAGCACACGAGGAAAGGAGATGACGAATGAAGAATAGATGAGAGAGAGAGAGAGAGAGAGAGAAGACAAGCACATCTAAATGAAGCGAGTGGAAAAGGAGAGTAAGATCATGAAAAACAGCAGCACACGAGGAAAGGAGATGACTAATGAAGAGATGAGAGAGAGAGAGAGAGAGCGACGAAAATGAGGAAAGATGGCTTGCAAGGGTCCTGGTCTCTTTCCTTAGACGCAAGGCGGTTGGTCCTTAACCTTGATCGTAGGAATGCTGGTTCTTAAAAGCTACAGGGCCCTTGATCTTTCTCATTTGTTGCAGGGCTCTGGGTCCTTGGTTATAGGATCATTGGTTGGTTGTAGGTCCTAGGTTTTAGGTTCTTTGGTTGGTTGTAGATCCTTGGTTATAGGTTCTTTGGTTGGTTTTAGGTCATTGGTTATAGGTTCTTTAGTCGGTTGTGGGTCATTGGTTATAGGTTCTTTGGTTGGTTGTAGGTCCTTAGTTATAGGATCTTTGGTTGGTTGTAGGTCCTGTGTTGTAGGTTATTTGGTTGGTTTTAGGTCCTTGTTTATAGGTTCTTTGGTGGGTTGTAGGTCCTTCGGTATAGGATCTGTGGTTGGTTGTAGGTCCTTGGTTGTAGGTTCTTTGGTTGGTTGTAGGTCCTGTGTTATAGGTTCTTTGGTTAGTTGTAGGTCTTTGGTTGCAGGTTCTTTGTTGGTTGTAGGTGCTTGGTTATAGGTTCTTTGGTTGGTTGTAGGTCCTTAGTTATAGGCTCTTTGGTTGGTTGTAGGTCCTTAGGTTGGTTGTAGGTCACTGGTTAAAGGTTCTTTGGTTGGTTGTAGATCTGTTGATCCTTTTCTTGGTTGCAGGATTGCTGATCCTTTTTCTGGCTCACAGAGCTGTTGACCCTTTTCTTGGTTGCAGGATTGTTGATCCTTTTTCTGGTTTACAGGGCTTTTGGTCCTTGTCTATTGTTGTTATGCTGCTGGGATTTTTTAGCTGCAAGCTGTCTTAGTTGTAAGGTCATTGATACGTTCTCTTGATTGTAGGGATGTTGGTCCCGTTTCTGTATTGCAGGAATCTTAGTCTCTTTGACTCTTTGGAAGGGTCTTGCTCCTTGAGAACTGTAGTTGTCGTGGTCCTTTGCAAGGTCCCTGACCCAATTTCCTGATGTAGGACCGCTAGTCCTTTTCTTGACTGTAGTAACCGTTGGTCTTTTTTCTGACTGCTGGGACGGTGGTCTCAAAGAAATGCAGCAGTCGTTGTATTTTACCTTTTTTCCAGGATTATTGGTCCTTTTCTTGATTACAGGAACCTTGGTCTGTTCTGTTCGCATGGGCCTTTTCCCTTTTTAGCAGGTGACCCCAATCATGCTCCTCCAGCCATAACCGCGACCCCACTGTGTAATGTATTTGGTGCATGTTACTATATTACTAACTGTAGGTTGTAAAAGCAAAGAACAGGTATAATTTTCTTGTAAGAGGTGCTGTAAGGCTGAAAAAAGAAGAGACAAAATGAACATGATCAAATTTAATTCACTTTAATATGAACATTTTCATCAGAAAAATTTGTGTTACATTCCACAAAGGCAAACTAAATATAAAACTGTTTCTTATCAACTGACAAGGAACAGGGGGAAAAGGGACCAAGAAAAAGAAGGGGGGAGAAGTAAAGAGTAGGAAGGGGAGATATAAGAAAAGGGAGGACGGGGAAAGGACAAGGAAAGAATATGGTGGCGGTATCTGTTTGTTTTAGAAGCCTCAGTATTATTATGATCTAATGACACCATTCATTGACAAGCTATGGTGCAATATTTTGTTGTTCAATTTCTGTTGTCTGTACACCACTTGTACATATTTCAGAATTTTAAAGACAGCAAGACTGTGAAACTTATACTGCACATTCCAGTTCAGTACATGGGTAAAAATACATCAGCTTACCAACAGAAGATGAGAAAGTTTCTAGAAATCGCATCTCGCCACACCCATGTAGCTCAAGTGACAAGTCGATTGTGTGTGGCTGCCTGGCTCAGACTGGACGTGGACGATTCACGTTCGGAGGACACAAGATTCTGTTCACCTACCAAACCAGTACGACACTCAGGGACACCAGCATTAAACATACATTATTATAATTTTTTATGAGTAAATTTATGAAGCCAGTTGCTTATAAATGTCTTGAGACAGTATTGGTGGTTAGGACATTTGCATTAAAATTAGAATATCCAATAAAAATTTTTGATGCACAATCAGCAATAATACAGTATGCTCTATAATATGGCGACATAGAAATATAGCATATGCTGAAAACATCTCATAATAGGGAAGTCATATTTTTTGATGTGAGATTTGTGAGTGCTTGGCGACCCCAGGGTTGGGAAAGGGTGCCTTAAGTCATGGTTCTTGGATTTGGTTGCCGGGTCCTCAGTCCATTTGCCTGATGGCATGGCTGCTGGTCCTTTCCCTTTTCCTTTGCAAGGGCATTGGTCCTTTTCCTCAATTCTGGTGCTCTGCAAAGGGTTGGTCCGTTCACTGGGTTGTAGGGCCTTAGTCCTTTTCTGTAGTTGCAGTTTTGGTCCTTTTGATTTTTGGCACCTTGGGCCATAGGAACTGCAAAAGCTTGTATCCCTGTTCTTGACTGGGATACATTTTAAAGAATAGTAGGGTACTGATCTTTTTCCTCTGTTTTGCTGCCCTATTAAGGCTTTCAGAAGGCATAGTTCTCTTATATTTGATTCAACAAGTACCTTAGTCATTTTCCTTATCTCGAACCCTTAGTTAAGGACAAGTGAGGTCCTCCCTCCCTGATTCCAATTTTACTCAAAACAGAATAAAAGAGGTTTTTGCAAAGGTCGCGCAGCTTTGATTGTCTGACGAGGTAAAGGTCTAAATCAAGCTTCTGACGTACTTCTGAAAATACAAGTCGAGTCGTCGCCGACGTTTCCTGCCAATACTAATAGTGATAACAACGAGATGAACAATTATGCAAACGAAGGTTACCCCGGATCCCCCAGAAAACAGGCTGAGCTCACCACCAAGTTCTTGCTCTTTCCCCAGGACCTCAACGGTAAGCTGCCTTACCCCGCCCCAACACAAGGATACTTGATCTATTTAAGGAAAAGTACCCTGCTGCTCTTAATGGCTTCCTGGACCGATTGTGTTTATATTAACCTTTACGACATCCCCAACGCCTCAGCGTCCTCCTCCTCCTCCTCCTCCTCCTCCTCCTCCTCTTCCATCCTCTCCTATGCACTGGAGCCGAATAATTCACCTCAGGTAAAGGTTATGGGTGATAGGTAGGACTATCGTTCTGGACTGGTCCTCCTCGGGGTGGGGGAGGCGGTGGTTAGGAGGGGGGGTACAGGGGCAAGTGGGTGAGCGGAAGATTGTGTGTTGCAGTTGAGTGTCACTGTAATTAAGACACACACTAATGAAAATGCTGTTTAAAAAAAAAAAAATAGATAGAGTCATTCCCTTTGCTCTTGGCAGTCCTCCAAATGTCTTGATTCAGAACAGTATGTTTTCCATTGCTCGTTTTCATGTTTTGTCGTTCTTTTATGTTTATTCGTAATTACATATAATAAAAACATGACATGCAGACTTTACATAGTAACATACATACATACACACACGCACACATTTATATACATATATATATATATATATATATATATATATATATATATATATAGAGAGATAGAGAGAGAGAGAGATAGAGAGAGAGAGAGAGATAGAGAGATAATTTTAAATATACATATATATATATATTATAAGTATATAAATTCAATTTATATATATATATATATATATATATATATATATATAAACAACAGAACACGGTATTATCATAGGCAAGGACTGGGCGATATGGGCGCAGTATATTAAAACTTACTGTCCAGCAGCTGACCTTGGCATTAAATTATGTACCTCGAAGTCAGTCGAATGTACTTGGTAGCAGGTGGGGGTGGCAAATGCCACAGACGATCTTATTCCAAAATAACAGATGCTTATGTAATCGCATATTCGCTTACTGTTATTTACCAAGGTAATGTTTGTATCATTCTGTTCATAAGAAGGTCAAAAAAGGTAACTTTTATATTCATTGAAGAATTGCAATCAGTCTTAATTAGTAGTAAACCCTTAATGAATGGACCTCCGGGGATCCTTGAACAGGACATTTTCCAAAGGCCGCTTGGTTTAAGGAGCTAAAAAAAAGTAGCGTTCGAAGGTCAGAGGAGTTTAATCGCATTTGGATACCGATAACTCTCTTTTGGGAGGGAATTCGATCCCCCTGGTAAATCGTTTCCTGTTTGTAGTTCTCCGTGCGGCGAGAGGATTAATCATTTTGTGATTTAGGTCGACAAGGGTACGGTGTGTTTTTAATGGAAGGGGACCCTGTATCTCTTCGTTCTCTCACGGGATTCGAACTCATATTTTCCTGATAAAGAGGCTAGCAGTAATGTGTGTGTATATATATACATATACATATATATATGCATATATATTGTATATATGTATATATATACAGAATATATATATATATATATATATATATATATATATATATATATATATATATACTGTATATATATTCATTTAAGTGTATATCAGGTCCACAATAATATTCAGTGGTGAATTCTTGTTGATTTTATAAAAAAAAAAAATCAACAAGAATTCACCATTGAATATTATTGTGGACCTGATATACAGCATATCCCGTTCTCGATTTAGAGAAGAAAGACCTATTCATTTAAGTATTTACAATCCCTGTGGGTGCATTTTACAGATGCATATCTCATCCTTCCTACTTATAACTCATATAAATCAAATTAGATAACGGACATAAACAGTTAAACACATGGACGAGTCTCATGAGAGACGTAATTACTTCCTGAACAAGCGAAAGTCAATACGTCTTTCCCGTTGACTTCAGGAACGCGGCCTGTGGTGCCAGCGGCATAATAATGAGAGCATCAAGTGGCCTTTCCAGGAGTTAATGCCGAGGAGACGAAGGCTGTATGGCGTTAAGGAGCTTAAGACTTATTATATAACTTATATAACCAAAATACTCTTATCAGTAGGGAAATATAAAACACACAAAGCACATTAAGAAATAGGAAGGGTTTTAATTGAGATTGTTATGCATGATGATTTGTTCAGTTTTTTTCCCCACGTACGTGGGCATACTGTTACCCAGAAGATCAAGTATTCTTTTGAAAAGGGAGGAAGCTGCTTTTTTATACGTAGCCTTCGCGACTGTAAATTTTACTGTTTGGTTCAACTCTTTCTGAAGCTGAAAGAACAACAGCCAGTCATCATACTCTCTTAACTCTTTTTGTACTAAGAGTGTCGCCAGCCTTACTTGAATAAACTTTCAAAACCAGCATCCTTGTATTTCTGCGATGATAGTTTATTTAAATTTATGTGTATGTATATATACATATATATATATATATATATATATATATATATATATATATATATATATATACAAACACACGTATACATAATTGTAGAGAGAGAGAGAGAGAGAGAGAGAGAGAGAGAGAGAGAGAGAGAGAGAGGTGGGGGTTGACAACAAGAAGTGGTCTGTGAAAGCCTAGCCTAAGCGTCATTTGCTTTTCAAGATGACAAACCCCCACCCAAACCTTACATAGTTTGTCTGTTAAACAGTATAACACTGCAGTCCATCACCCGGTCTCCGTTACCTTCTATAAGGTGTAATTGATGAAATATTGTGCGTCTGTTTGTTTGTTTGTTTGGTTCTTATCTGAAACCTTTTGTTATATAACCTTTTTGAACCGATCAGTTGTCAGTACAATAAGCACCTGGTTTAATTTACCATTTACAGTCTATTAAACAGGTGGTTCATTAGTGAGTAAATATATAATAATTATGAAATGGTCAGTTTACAGTCCATTGAATAGCTGGTTTATTTATTAACGAGTACATGTAACATTAAAAGCTGGTCAGTTTACAGTTCATTTAATAGTTTTTTTCCTTGTAATGAGCATAACCCGATTTACATTGCACCTTGCGGTTCCTTTATTGAATATTAAATCTTTCTGAGCTACTGAGCTAAAGTCACTTAAAGAAAGTGATCAGTGATATCTTTAGATTCCCCCCTCGTACAAGTTTTAGAACACTTTGCCTTTCTGTGCGATTCTAGATCCACGTTTCTAGCTCTGTGGGCCAAGTGGTCATATAGAGAGGCAAATCCATTGACATTACCCTGGTTTTATGAGGATAAACTTGTTATAGGTGTCGGTCATCTTTTGGATCTCCCTTCGCGTGAGAGGAATGCAAATGAACTTCACTAACCTCTTGTAGGATATTTGAGAGCATTTTAATTCATTCTTCGAAACCGATTTCAAAGCAGACGACTGTGGAAAGTGCCCTGTCTCGCTCGCTCATTCATTTTCGAAGTTCTGTACAATAGATAACCTATCGAAAGATACCGGATATGAACGCTATCTCACGGAGATCTTAGGCCTACAGTCAATCAGTATTAGTAATTCGCCGCTTTGTGAATTAGTCACGGCCAGTGAATAGGCAGAATTCTGTACATAACGAGTAGTGTATCCAGAGCAAGTTCTAAGTATCACATAGAAGAAGTTTAAAAGTGTGATAAAGTACTTGATAACTTCAGTCTTCGAGTCTGTACCGAGGCGCTCCCTTCAGCCTTTGAACCGGCGCGTTAATGCAAAGCAGTGGAATGGTGAAATTGTTTACGAACCCCATCTTGATATGCGCCGCTGCAGGAAATAGCTCGGCGCAACGCCTACGGAAAAATGTTTTTATTTTCTCGGAATGAAAACTCGCTCGAGCAGAGCTGCAGTTGACGACGGGGGTAGGAACCCACTTTCCTTGCTGGAGTAAGATCGCATCCCATTATGGAGTAAGGTAAGCGACGTTTAAACGGTGTTACATTTAACAGATATTTATTCCACCTGTTTGACAAGTGGTGGACCCGCATCCCTCTACAATGCTCGGAGAGGCGGCACCGCCGCTGCCCAGAAGGGTACGAGAGGATATGGCAACGCCGTCTGGTCTTCTCTCTTTTCTCTGAGCGAGAGGGAGGGAGAGAGAGAGAGAGAGAGAACTTCAACTTGGAAAAGAAAAACAGTGCACGATCACCCCTGGTAGGAGGAGAACGTGTCGGTCTCTCTATATTTTTTTCCTGGCCGTGGGGGCACATTTCCTTTAACGTCTTTTAGTTGTTCTGTTGATGTCCAGCGCTGGAGTCGGGTAGTGACCGGTGTGCTTGCGATTATTCCTTATTACACAGTGCTCGGTTTCCCCTTTCTCGAGGATTTCAGTGTTTGCTCATTGAAGAAGATTGTTGCCTTTCATTCATTTGTTTTGAAATTGAGAAGAGAGGGAGAGGAGAGAAGAGAAGCGAGAGAATTAAAGAGGAGTGTTTGTGGATTGTGTTGAATCAGGATGCCCGGAACGTCCCGTGGTAAGATGCGGGTATCCTAGTGGGTCCTTCCTGCTGCTGCCCGCCCTCTCGGGGAGAGCTGTCCGAAACCCTAGAGATCAACCCATTTTGCTTTACTTTTTTTAAATAAAAGCGAAGCAAAAAACTGCATTTGCTACGAGAGAGTAGCCCGCCCATTTTTCATCGGTTAAAGGTAAGTGTTGCAACTAAAACTCCATTGACTTCTTTCCTGTGGCGTTGGTTCGATTACGTGATTTATTATCCCTCCTCGAGAACCCAATATTTCTTTAGCCGTTTGTTAGAGGACAAGCGTAGGTGGCCGAGAAGGTTACCTGTATATTTGCACCTGTGCCTACCTTCCTCCAGTTGATGTTGCTGTTTCTCCTGGGACTAGGAAGTGTGTTGGTAACTTTTGATTTCTTGAAATAGACATAGGCTTATGTTAGGAACTGTACAATAGAAAACTGACTGAATTTGTCGATAATCAATCGAAGATATTTTTTTAATATTTATACTTGTGATATGAGCTGTGTTGATCCTAATTTTTCCTCTGCATCGGAAGATCTGATACGGAATTAATTGCTAAAGCGAAGCGAAGTATAGCCTAGATCATGTTCGCATTTTTCAGATATAAAAGTTCATATATATATTATATATATATATATACAGTATATATATATATATATATATATATATATATATATAATAATATATATGTGTGTGTGTGTGTACACACTATATCACTCTCTCTGTCTAGACATCTGTTTGCGTAGACCTATATGTGATATGGTAAATAACAAGTTTTGGTGTTGCTCCTCTCTCTCTCTCTCTCTCTCTCTCTCTCTCTCTCTCTCTCTCTCTCTCTCTCTCTCTCTCTCTCTCTCTAGGAAGCTTTGCAAAGCTGTGGCCTGCCTGCCTAACATTCTCGGAGATTACATAGATCTGACACTCCCAGACATCAGCTGTTCAGACGATTAAATTATCAGTAGATGTAGCGTTGGGGATGCATTGCTCCCATCGTACTATTTTTTAACTTGAATTTTTACTATTGTGGTTTCAGAGCACTTGAACTTTTCATGGACTAATCATTGTCATTGGTCAACAATGACTATAAAGGAAGTCAGGGTATATGCTTCTCAGATAGTTTTTCTTGCTTTCTTTTTTCTTAGTACTGTATAATGAAATGTTGCAGTTTGAAGGAGAGCTAAAATATATATACTTTTAAGTTATTTTTATTAATTTTTTTGTATTTGTTGGTACTATATAATGAAATGTAGCAATTTGAAGGAGAGCTAAAATGAATAGGCTATATATACCTTTTCAGCTATTTTTATTCCTGTTTTTTCCTAGTACTATGTAATGAAACATTGCAATTTAAAGAAAAGTTAAAATATGCAACCTGTGTCAATGATTTCAATTTTATTTTAAAATCTAGTCACCTTTTTAAAGTTGTTCAGTAAAAATGTAAAAACGGAGAAAATAAAGGTCTACATGAAAAAAATGTAGACCTAAAAATGTTCTCTCTCTCTCTCTCTCTCTCTCTCTCTCTCTCTCTCTCTCTCTCTCTCTCAGATTTTCAGGTTGTTCCACAAAACTGACATTCTTCATTTTGTTTTCTCAAGCGTTCATGTTTGCGCTCATGTTTAGATTATCCATCTCCGTCAGCCCATTGTTTGATCCCCTAAGGCTCCGTTAACAATATCAGAGGTTGCTTTGAATCGACGCGAGTTCAAGGTCACTGGCTGTGAGTTCAGAACATGTTTCCCCATATTAGGATGCGCAAGGATGCTTGTTGTAGGATGTTTGGGGCTGCAGTTTGAGGAGGGTGTAGCTGCCGCCGCAGCATTATTACTTAAATGACGCACAGGGTTGTTGGGGTAGTGTTATTTTCCCTCATCATGCACTTTGTAGACTTGGAGGGGTTTTTTGCCCAGGCGTTTAAAGCTAATGGTTGCGCGAAATGCTTAGCCTATCTGGGTTTGGTTCACTTTACGCACCCATACAAATGTCTCCACGTGGTTGAATTGTATCAGGGTTTACTTATTTGTATGTTTATATACCTCTGCCTTATACATACGTACATATATATATATATATATATATATATATATATATATATATATATATATATATATATATACAGTCACACCTTTCCCATTTGGAACGGTATCTCCTGAAAGTGTTGATCTTAACCTTCATGTTCTCAGCAAATAACTTTTTAAGATGAAGATGCTTGCTCCCCTGCTTTTTCAACTTTGGATGCTATCCACCACAGGCATCTAACCATCAGGTACCAATACGGCGCTTAGGTCAACAGAGACCTACTGGATTTTACAGGAAATTGACCCAAGTCCTCCTCCCTCCCTCATAACCCGGAGGTTTAGCAGCTGAAGTTCGTTTTAGACCTGTGGTTTTATTTTTGACCTGCTTATACTTATAGACACCTTTTTGTGACGCGAAATTGTTTCCTCTAGTAGCAGGAACGAGTCATTGTCACGGAAAGGACTGTAATAATACCACACGCGTCCAATCCTTTATTTTGCTGCTGTTGGAATATTGTTTCATCTGCATGTCCCTGTTTTCGAGGGATTGTGTTGTTTTTTCAATAATTACTTTCACGGGTTTTAACTGTCTTCACCGTGACTATCTCTGTGAACTCTTTTTCAACAGGGAACTTCTGCCAATGCCCTGGGCACCTGTGCTCCCATGTTAATGCGTTCTACTTTGATGCCGAAGTACCACAAAGTCAAACTACACAGCTCTAAAGACCCTTCATTTCCTTTGAGGTAGAACTAAGGAACACTCATGCTGTTGGAGAGAGACTTTCTTGTTGCCTGATGTGTTTAATTGAATATAGAATTTAGGCCAAAGGCCAAGCGCTGGGACCTCTGAAGTCATTCAGCGCTGAAACGGAAATTGACACTAAAAGGTTTGAAAGGTTAACAGGAGGAAAACCACGCAGTTGCATTATGAATCAGTTGTTAGGAGGGTGGAAAGTAAGATGGAAGAAAGAGAATGTTAAAAGAGGTACAGTAAAAGGAACGAAAGGGGTTGCAGCTACGGACCGAACGGACGGTGCAAAGACCCTTAAGTAATGCCTACAGTTCACCGCATGAGGTGCACTGACGGCGCTACCCTCCTACGGGGTGAAATGTTTAAACACCATTTCCTAATGGCCAAAATGTTTTTTGTACAACATTCTATAATTGCCTGTTATTTTTCCATTTTTTTTTTTTTTTTGTAAAATGCATCTTCATTTGTACTTTTAGAGGTTAGGCCTATGCTTCCCCTTTTCATCCGCATTTGTACATTCTGTTTCCTTGGAGCTTTCATGGGAAGTTGATTATATTTTAGACTAGTTTTACTTGATTGTGTGCGCATAATGATAATACTAATAATGATACTAATATCCCCGTTAACAGCCAACACGTTTTTACATCACTGAGAAAAGTTGAATTTCTCACCGAAGTATTTGCTTCCTGGAGTGTGAGTCATCCTCTAAGTTTCCAGAATATATCAAAGATACTGACCTTTCAGACACCACAAGCACATGTTATTACCAGCCTTCCACTTTTTCAACCCAGCCCCGAGCAGAAGTAACAGTAGCCGTAGTAGGACTAGAATTATCCGTAATAATAACAAAAGTGTTAGTACAAGGCGTGATAGTAACAGTAGTAGTAGTACGAGTAGTGGCTGTTGTAGTATGTATAGGTGAGTGATCATCCTGTTCTCTTGGAGTATAGCCAAAGACACCTCCCACCCACCCGTCAACCCGTTCTGCCTCCTGGCGGGCTCTGCTAGGTCATGGCGAGAAAGGCTTCTTCTTCCTTACGTATCCGTAGGTCGTAGTCATAGCGCAGGTCTTGGGCTGACCAACGAGGTGCAGTGCGTTCGTCCACCCCGTTTAGAGCATTCCAAGAACATTGCATTTTCATAGTAGGTCTGTGGTACTTTCTAGACCGTGGTCTTTGCTGGTTGACGTAAGCCGAGTTAGTAGAGGTCTTTCGGCCTCAGGCGGCATAAATTTAGATTGGGTAACAAGAAGGCAAGGAAGTGGAGAACGCTTACGTCAACGATTACATCCCGCGCTGACGTCGGCTTATTAAACGAGAGGCGGCGGTTGAAGAAAGTAACGAGGTGCAGTGACGTTTGAAAACGAGTTGCAATGCCGTTTGAAAACAAGTTGCAGTGGCGTTTGAAAACGAGCAAGTCTAGATCTTGTAAACTGTAATGCAAGGTAGATGGGGTAACTGGAAGTTTGTAAGAACATTGTCGGGAAAGTTAAGTATATTCTTTTACAGGGATGAAGGTGTACAGTGAGTCAGTTTGTAGGCAGGAAGTAGAAGGTTTGGAAAGTAAGACTAGTAATATATATATATATATATATATATATATATATATATATATATATATATATATATATATATATATATATATTACAGAGTGAAACCATTGCATATATTTTTTCAGGAACTTCGCAGATCTTGGAAAACAGAGTTTTAAAATTTCGGGACGAGAAAATAAAAACATATATTTAAGGAACGGGAAAATATAAGACAGTCTTTCTCGTAGACAACTGGATTCTTTTGTTTGAATGGCAGCAGCGCTCTAGAATTAATCAGTAGGTTCCTGGTCCTGAATCTGATGTTGCACAATAGGATCAGCCTTAACCCTTTCTCCTAACCTAGTTTTTGTGGCTCTGATGGTCTGGTCAGTACACGTGAATGGAGTTTCATGTTCTCTTTTACGTGTTTACAAGATTAGTAGAGGAGTTTCAAGTCATCGTAGTGGATGTACTTTGAACTGAATAGGATTCTCCATTCGCTACTGAACTTATTCACGTATGCTAACTATCCTGATTTGAGAATTTTAGCCCAATCACGTAAATATTTAACCATTTTCTGCAGTTTCACGAGTCGCTTTTCATGAGACTATTTCCAAATCTCGGTCACGCAACCAGCTGAGTTCCCTGCACGTTGCTCAGTAGGCAATTCCTGCCTTGCCTTTTAACCGCCATGTAAACAGTCTGTCGTTGCACTATCTGTAATTTGATAAGTTTTAGACTTGATCTTAACCTCACTTTTTAAGTTTCGTGGCTGTGCTCTGTGGAATTTTTTTTTTTTTTTACGTTTAATTTTTTTTATGTTTTTATGATTGTCGGTTGCGGCCAAGAAATAAAATGTTGGGGCTGGCAACTTCATCTCCAAAAAATTGCTGAGAAAACGGACACTTTTGGCGCCACCCTCTTCAAATAGGGAAAGGAATATGATGAAAAAAAGTAAAATTTTATTATATATATATATATATATTATATATATATATATATATATATATATATATATATATATATATATATATATATATATATATATATATCATATATATGTATATATGTTATATAAACACACACACACAACCACACACCGTGTTTTCTATTGGGGCACTGTGAGATCATAAGTTATCGTATTTGCTCATTCAGATTGCCCTCACTCACTCTGCTCTTGGACCTAATACTGACCCATTGCCTCTCCTGCCTGACTCCTAAGGTCTGCTGCAAATCTGAGAAACAGTCACGAAGCTTAGCTTTGGCTCCAACTTCCTATGGAATTCTATTAAATACCGACACTGACGTCACAATTTGCTGAACCTGAAATTCTGGAACTTGAATTTTCACTGGAAAAACCAGAACTGGAATGCTGGCGATGTGGACAGTTGTCTATCATCGATTGTCTTGTGTTCTTAGGACTTGGTATACAGCAAAACATTTCATAAACATGTCGGCAACTTGTGGTACATACATCACAAACAGGTAGATCAGCTTATTGGTGGTTATGATCAAGTGTCTTTATTCTTAAAGCTTAGTCTAAAGTAAATCATGTCATAGACTTGTTGGCAACTTATGGCACAAACATCACAAAACATGTTGAATACTAGTCGACGACTTATTGGTAGTCTCAGGATCTTGGGTAGTTCTAACTAGTGCTTTATATGATTAACTAGCACTTGCCAGAGATTCAGTCTACACTTGCGCCCGCTGACTTGTTTTCAACATGTTTGTGATATGTAAGAGATAAGTTGGCCATGCTGGTTTATGACAAGTGTTACTACAGTGTGGACGCACCCTAAGACAACTTAGTATTGTTCTGGGAGACAAGTGTTCCATCTCCTAGCTTTTGACAGCAGAAAATCTTTGAATCCTTTCGGAGTGTGTGTTTTATGTGTGTGTGTGTGTGTGTGTGTGTATGTGCGTGCGCTCACGCGCGCCTGCGCATGAGCGAAAGACAGACGGACATATAAGAATTTATTGATCTAATCAGCTGTTTCTTGCTTAATCGGAGATTTTTAGATCTTGCTGTATTCCCACAGGATTAGGGTACTTTTTGTATCCTTTATTACAGATGTGAACATTTTCAGTCTTCTGGATATGTGTCTGTTCCATACAGGTATCTTCTGCAGTTTTTTTGTATAACGACAATCATGTACTATTTCTCAAACTATTTACTAAATAAAGCACCGCGCTCTTCCAGAAAGGTTTAAATTTAAAGTATATACCATCGCTTAATATGTAACGTTTTTTATGCAGTATTATTGAATACCGAAGCGTCATTTTAATTTGCAATTCTTCGAAATATTCATGTACAATTTTTCCGACCCTGAAAACCTTGAAATCGGGAAAGGAAATTAATGAAGACCATTCAACACAGGCTTCTAACCAAGGTTATGAAAAGTTGAGTTCCAGACGTTTAGGTTTTATTTTCTTGTTTGATACATTTGATGTCAGCTTATTTCAGAAATAAAGTTTAAAGTCCTTTGAGAGAGAGAGAGAGAGAGAGAGAGAGAGAGAGAGAGAGAGAGAGAGAGAGAGAGAGAGAGAGGAAGGTGGGCTTACCGCATTCCCTGAAAACGTGGGAATCTATATCACGTTTCAGGCAAGCTGACATGTTTATCGAAAATATGTGGCATCGTCAGAATCAAAGTAAGACGCCGCATCATTTAGAGGAAAAGGAATTATATTTACTCGGCAAGTCAGTATTACATAACACAGGCTTATAATATTATGCCAGCTGATTGCGAAGTATAATTCTGTATGCATGTGTACGAAGACAGAGGATTCCCGTAAGAGCAGCACAAAAACGAGACAATAAACAGGTGTTATTTTTCTGATGGTATCTTAATGGTTTATCTGTTTCCCCTATCAGAGGCGGATCTAGAGAAAAATAGGGCAGTGGTCACCGCTTGGATGAAACCCCAAGAAAAAGAATTACTGCAACACTAGCCGCTTCTTACACCTACACAGAAGGTACACTGTGCCATTCCCCTATACCTTGAATACACTCTTCCTTCTTGGATAGTAAGACTTCCTGTGTCTTCTAACACCTCCCAGTCAACTTATACACTTTTCATCACGCTACCTTCATCCATTCTTTCTACATGATCGAACCATTCATTTCATTTAAGCTAACCGTTTTGCCACTTCTACATATCTCCACATTCTTCACCATTTCAGTTTTTCTTATGCCTTGTATATTATTATGCAAACAGTTTATGTCAACAGCTGCGATTTTTTTTTTATTTACATCCCAGATCCATAGTTCACTCCAGTATACTGTGTACCGTAAGGAACGACTTTCATTCTTAGAAGGGGTTGCTCTGAAAGGTGTTAGCCTACTTACTCTGAGCAAGTCTTTTGGGATGAGGTTGCTAGCCCCAAGCTCTTTATCGTGGATGCGACTCACCACGTTCATCTAACTACCAAGTACTGTATTCACTACGTAGATCAGCAGAGCATGATGGGATTTAATTCTCGAAAATCCCTCGTTCCAGCTAACCCCATGCGCTTATATGTATATATATATGTGTGTGTGTGTATGTATGTATGTATGTATGTATATATGTATATGTATGTATTATTCTGCGTGAGTATGCACGATAAATCGTGTAAAACATACAGGGCTCAATGGAAACGTATATTATTTTAACTTTTTAGTAAAGCATTTTATTCTATGCAAATTTTGAATTGCATAACAATTTATGATTTCAAATTTTCAATCAATAAACCTACACATCGAAGGTTTGTAATATTAACAGTTTGTCTTTAACAGGTAGAGGAAACTCGATATAATGGATGCAATGTAGCAACAATAGATTATTCGTGAATTCAATAAATATTTCTTTCAATTCCCTCTGATAAAGCAAGTTGCGTACGGAAGATTTCGTTATATAAATCTGCCTCCATTCTTCATGTATTCTAACCCGGCCGGGAAGAAAAAATAACAAAACAGGTTTAGGCTTAGTATCGTCCGAGTACATTTTTTTTTTCCTTTTACCTGGGCTGCACTGTGTGTGTGTGTGTGTATTTGTGTGTGTGCTTGTTTTCGTCCCGTGAACCACGTGGTTAACCTTTCAAGATTCGGTTACTTGAGGAGAGGGACAGCTGAGGGATGTTTCAGGAGTGTGAGGGGGCTAGGGTTAGCCAAGACTGTGGACACGAGCTCTTTTTCTCTTTCCGGTTGTGTGTATCTCTCTCTCTCTCTCTCTCTCTCTCTCTCTCTCTCTCTCTCTCTGCAAGAAAGAATTTCGAGACAAAAATCTCTGAGAGAAGAAGAACGTCCCAACACAATGAATGATGCCATTGTGGTATCATTCATTGAATGAATGTATACGATACCATGAACCAACCTGAGGAGTATTGTTGGTGATTTCCTCCAAGAAAACACGTTGGTCATACCCGCATGCAATTGTTTTTATTTTGTTTTTTTTCTATTCTCTGTTGTCTTACATGATTCGTCAGGCGCTGTTGGCTTGTGTAAGCTTCCTGCGACCAATGCTTGCGAGAGAGCTTTGTAAGTGGTAGTGGGTTAGTTAGAGACACGAGATGACAGCAGAGTGAGAGATTGGGTGAAATTG
This sequence comes from Macrobrachium rosenbergii, assembly GCF_040412425.1. Taxonomy (NCBI): domain Eukaryota; kingdom Metazoa; phylum Arthropoda; class Malacostraca; order Decapoda; family Palaemonidae; genus Macrobrachium; species Macrobrachium rosenbergii. Next base: position 35,244,535 of record NC_089762.1, on the reverse strand, counting down.
TCTGGGATGAACGGAAATGAAATTGAAGATGTGGCGATAACTCTACGACTTGTTTTATCAGTATTTAAATCAATTACTTGAGAAATGGGCAGCTTATCCTCAATTACAGATTTTCCTGAAAGAAGTAAGTTTAAAGAGTAAAATTTAACATTTTCCTGTGAGAAGGAAATTTAAGAGTAATTTAAGATTCACCTGAAAGAAGGAAATTTACGGGTAACTGAATTTAAGATTTTCCTGAAAGAAGGAAATTTAAGAGTAATTGAATTTAAGATTTTCCTGAAAGAAGGAAACTTAAAGATTAATTATTCTTACGGGGATGCAAACCTCGCTTATCGTATGTAGTCATCCTTACGCATGCGTGCAGACGGCCGTGTCTGACAGAAAACAAAAGCTACGGTTTGTATACCTAAGAAAAATACAAACTTTATCATTTGTCATTTTAAGAAAACCCATTATACGTGCTTTGTGGTTATGTTCAAGTACAGAATACAGATAGTTTAAATCAAAATACAGAAGCAATGAAGCACTAAATAAAAGGAGAAACGATGAACTACATGAATCTCATTGTCTTTCCTTTCCAAACAGGCTTATTGTTGATCGCATCTCCCAAGGTGTTACATAAACAATCTCGTGGGCATGTGTGTGTGTGTGTGTGTGTGTGAGCACGTGTGTACGAGGAGGTGGTTATGATTGAGGCGAGATGGCGTCAGATCGCTTGCATATTGTTATGCGTGCACAGTACACAAACGCTCTCTCTCTCTCTCTCTCTCTCTCTCTCTCTCTCTCTCTCTCTCTCTCTCTCTCTCTCAGAGCAAATCTGCATTTGTAGACTTTCTTCTTTGTTACTCCCATTTTCCCTGACTCTATCTCCAGCCAGTATCTTTTTGTCCGTTGTCTGCGAAGCCACCTGCTTCCTTCTCTTTTACCAGGTAGGGGATTTTTATCACGACGAAGAAAAGAAAGCAAAGAACAATCGGAAAGCTCCATCTATCCTTGGTCACCGGCGTGTCTCGTCGCATCTGGCTCCCGCTGGAGGCCACCTTACCTGATAACTGCAGCTTCTTCGGTTCGTTCCTTCGTTTCCCGGGCCGCTCCTGCACGGTTTACCCTCGGCGGGGAGGCTTTAAGTCTCCTCGGGTAGGGATTTGCCTGAGGGTCCGTTTCGTACTTTTTCTTTAATAATTAAAAGAGATATCTTCAGTTCAAGGTCCCCGCAGGGGGGTTAGTGCCATTAGTGCACCTCACCTGGTGCACTGTAGGCATTACGAGATTTGCATAAGGATTCGTTTCGTCTGTTTACCTCAGTAATGGCAATAGATATCCTCAGTTCAAGGTTCCCATAGGGGATTAGTGTTGTCAGTGCACCTCATGCGCTGCACTGTAGGCATTACTTGAGGTTCTTTGCAGCGTGCCTTCAGCCCCTAGCTGCGGTCCCTTTTATTCCTTTTACTGTATCTCCGTTCATATTCTCTTTCTCCTGTTTTACTTTCTGTCCTCTCCTAACCATTGTTTCATGGTGCAACTGCGAGGTTTTCCTCCTGTCACACCTTTCAAACTTTTTTGCTGTCAATTTGCGTTTCAGTGCTGAATGACCTCAGAGGTCCCAGCGCTTGGCCTTTGGCCTAAATTCTATATTTTGTCCTATCCTGTTCAGTTCAAGGTCAACTAAGATGCTGTAACAAGATGGTAATATCAGTAACACCTGATACAGTATAATGATAATGAATATTTTACCTGTATTACAGGTTGCTATTGGTGTATCAGATGTAAACGACTGTTGACCTTCTGCATCTTATTCTCGTCGTATCGTCTTTTTCCTTAATAACATTAATAGAATTTTCTCAGTTCAGGCTCAACAAAGATGCAGAGTAACAAGATCATGATATCAGTAACACCCGAAATATTCATGAATATTTTTTCCTGTATTACAAGCCACTTCGGTATATTAGACACAAATGAATGTTGACCCTCTTCATCTTATTCTTGTTCAGTGAGTTTCATCCTCTGCGTTGAGTTCTTTCTCGCTCTTTCTGATTTTCATCCCCTGTGTTGAGTGCCTTCTCACTCTTTCTGATTTTCATCCTGTGTTGAGTGCCTTCCCACTGTTTCATCCGTCTCTCCCTTGGGAAGTCTTTTGGAAACCTGCATCTGATGTCTGGCGCTGGCAAAGGGGTCTCTTATCAAAACACTGTCCTTTTGTTGCTGGGCTGACACTCTGCAGTCATTACCTTTATCTCACTTCGCTCAGGAACTTCTTGTCTGCCTGCTGAATTACCAGAAGAGTTCTGTCCTTCGTGAGCATCTCGGTTGTATTCGCAGATGACCGTGGTTGCTGTGACGCCAGTGGGGTATTTGGATCCAGATGCTAGTCTTGGGTATCAATGATTCTTCTCCCGTAGGGGGGTTAGTACCGTCAGTGCACCTCACGCGGTGCACTTGTAGGCATTACTTAAAATTCTTTGCAGCGCCCCTTCGGCCCCTAGCTGCAACCCCTTGCATTCCTTTTACTGTGCCTCCATTCATATTCTTTCTTCCATCTACTTTCCACCCTCTTCTAACAGTGTTTCATACTGCGGTTGCGAGGTTTTCCTCCTGTTACACAATTTAAACCTCTTACTCTTAATTTTCCTTTCAGCGCTGAATGACCTCATAGGCCCCAGCGATTAGCCATCGGCCTAAATTGCATATTCATTCTCAATGATGCTTGACCGTGAGAGAATACAAAACCTCAGAGATTCTCACTTGTTTATCAGGTTATAAAGATCTCACTCCTTTGTACTCATTATCCTTCTCTCTCTCTCTCTCTCTCTCTCTCTCTCTCTCTCTCTCTCTCTCTCTCTCTCTCTCTCTCTCTCTCTAGGCCTGACTTGGGAAATTTCAGAAGTAAGAAAACATTGTTCTATTCACGACAGGTTTTATATATATATTCTGAGGATGGTTTGTTGCTCTCGGGGTTTTATTGTCCTTAACCTATCCAAACAATGCCTTTTGTCAGGTACAGGGAAGTTACATGTCCGTTAGACATAAGGTCCTGACTTGCAGCCAAAACATCAAATGTGCGCTGATGTATTATCAATGAACTGCTGCCATTTTACTCGTGTTTACATTTACTTGTAATTCATGACCTCCGTTAAACATGTTCACTTTTTTGTATAAAAGGCAGACATTCTCTCTCTCTCTCTCTCTCAACATTGTCTTTAAAGTAATTTTCCCTGTCCATTAAACATGTCTACACATTCTCTCTCTCTCTCTCTCTTTAAAGTAATTTTCCCTGTCCATTCTCTCTCTCTCTCTCTCTCTCTCTCTCTCTCCATCGTCATTATAATAAATGATAATAATTTTCTCTGTCTGTTAAACATGTCTGCACTCTCTCTCTCTCTCTCTCTCTCTCTCTCTCTCTCTCTCTCTCTCTCTCTCTCTCTCTCTCTCTCTCTCTCTCTCCATCGTCATTATAATAATTGATAATAATTTTCTCTGTCTGATAAACATGTCTGCTCTCTCTCTCTCTCTCTCTCTCTCTCTCTCTCTCTCTCTCTCTCTCTCTCTCCATCGTCATTTTATAGTAATTTTCTTTGTCCGTTAAACATGTTTGCACATTCTCTCTCTCTCTCTCTCTCTCTCATTATAATAGTTGATCTCTCTCTCTCTCTCTCTCTCTCTCTCTCTCTCTCTCTCTCTCTCTACATCGTCATTATAATAGTTGATAATTTTCTCTGTCCGTTAAACATGTCTGCACATTCTCTCTCTCTCTCTCTCTCTCTCTCTCTCTCTCTCTCTCTCTCTCTCTCTCTGTGTCACCATCTTCATTATAATAATTTTCTTTGTCCTGTCACAGGATACCTTCTTGCTGCTCAGCTTCGGGCTGGTGCCTCATGAATAACCCGGATGTCTTTAATGTGGCTGAAGCCGCTGCAGCGAGAAGAAGCTGTTGGATGTGAGCAGGAATCTCTATCTAAATGGCGATGAAGATTCTAGGAGAGATAAGCAGGGTTACGAAACGCAGCGAGTCTCTTGGTGTAGGAAATATAATATATTGCTTCTTCAGCAATCGAACCATATTGTCTCTCTTTGAGGTTTCTTAATTGGTAGTTGGTCTTGTCTTCTGTATTCAAGTGTGTTATATATATATATATATATATATATATATATATATATATATATATATATATATATATATATATATATATATATATATACAAATTGTGTGAAAGAGAAACAACGGAGTGCTGCTAATTAAAGGACTAACGTCGAAAGGCCTTGCAGCACTAAAGTTGTTTCTGAAGGAAAAGAATTTTTGTTATATATATATTATATATATATATATATATATATATATATATATATATATATACATATATACATAAATACATATATACATTTATATATATATATATATATATATATATATATATGTGTATATGTATATATTTATTATATATGTAAATATATACTGTATATATATATATATATATATATATATATATATATATATATATATATATATATATATATATGTGTGTGTGTGTGTGTGTGTGTGTATATATATCTTCTGGAGGACATTTCATGAATTTATGAAATGTCATAAAAATATATACATAGTATAAAACAAACTTGAATACAGAAGACGAGATCAACTACCAATTAAGAAAGCTAAGAAAAATTGCTTGTTTTGCAAACGGTTGTCGATAGAGATTGGTTTAGTCTCTTGATTGCGTATATGTGATTTTCATTTTTCCATTTCTTTGTAGAGTGGAAAGTGGCGGCTGCTTAGGGTGTGATAAAAACGCCAGCACTTATTAGAGAGCATACCACAGCCAAGTCATACAAGTTTGACCTTGACCGTTAACCCTCTAAGGGTCAAACTTGGCAAATTTTTTATAGAATTAGTATTAATTTATCAATGAGAAAAGGATGCCACAAATATCGTCGCATTTGAAACATTTAAACAGCCGAAATTCCAATAGTCATTTTGAGAAAATTCTTCCTTTGAATATATCAATCTTGTCTCATCAATATTCGCTCAACCGTTCTTGAGAAATCTTATAATCTCTCACACACACTCTGTAATTATTGAAAACATAACCACTTTTCGACGTGGAAGACCAAGGTAACAATAACATTAACAGATACGGGTTATATTTACTGGGGAAAAAAAGGTTGATTTATACTATCAGAAGTTGGCTGTGATACTAAAAATCTTATTGCATTTGGTGACACCTTGAAATTCCAGACGAAAGGCATTTAAAGGACAGCAAGCTCCATGGAGATCTTCCTTGATTGTGTCCATCGTCCCAAATGTAAACCGTCGGGATTACTACACCCACAAGAAAGTATTCATTTGAATAACCGGCGAATATACCGGAGGAAAAAGTGTATGAATGTATGCATGCGCGGTCATGTTGTGGAGTAAGTGTCCACATTTTAACGGCGCATAAACCATTCCAAACTACCTTTGTACTTTTAGTTTTCTATAAAAGGAAGCTATTGTGCCGGCTTTGTCTGTCCGTCCGCACTTTTTTCTGTCCGCACTTTTTCTGTCCGCCCTCAGATCTTAAAAACCACTGAGGCTGGAGGGCTGCAAATTGGTATGTTGATCAACCACCCTCCAATCATTAGACATACTAAATTGCAGCCCTCTAGCCTCAGTAGTTTTTTTATTTTATTTAAGGTTAAAGTTAGCCATAATAGTGGTTTGGCAGCGATATAGGATATGCCACCACCAGCCAGTGGTTAAAGTTTCATGGGGCGCGGCTCATACAGCATTACACCGAGACCACCGAAATTTAGATCTAATGTCGGTGGTCTTGATTATACGCTATATTGGCTGTACGGAAAACTCGTTTGCCCCGAAGAAACTTCGCCGCATTTTTTACTTGTTATTCTTTCTGATTTTTTTTCCATTGTTTTTATTTGTGTCTGAAAGATGTATAATGCTATGTCTTTGCTGCTGTTGGTCTTCACTTTCTCATTATTATTATTATTATTATTATTATTATTATTATTATTATTATTATTATTAATGAAAAATACTCATAATTGCGTGAGTCTTAAAATGGAGAAACAAATGCACAGTTATGTTTGGGTACAAATATATTTAAAAAAAAAATAAAGGTAAACAGAGAGCTTTCAAAAATCTGTACGAGTCCCCTTTTCAATCATACAGGCTCTCGAAAGTTCTGTTTAGCTTTATTTTTAAATATATTTTTACCCACACATGACTGGATTTGTTACTCCACTATTATTATTATTATTATTATTATTATTATTATTATTATTATTATTATTATTATTATTATTATTGAACTACATTCATATGAAACAAGCCCGTATAGGGTCCATCGCCTTGAAATTCAAGCTTCCAAAGAATACGGCGTTCCCTTGAAAGAAGTGTAACAGAAACGAAATTGATGTCAGTCGAGAGTTGCTTTATGAGCGGGACCCAACGCCGAGTTGCAGTGCGCGGGGCGGAAGCGCCGTGACTGAAATGTTATTTGGGAGATCACCAGCCAGGCTCTTTAGGCTTTCGCCTTAATGAGGAAAAGACCCGCCGAAATCCTCAAGCTCCCTCGGTGGCTTCGTGACGAAATTCCTGACGAATTCGAATGATTTCCGCGGGACGTATAAGTCCTCCGACGTTGGTTCAATACAGATATAGCTTAGTCACCCTAACTTTACCTCCTCTTTCATTCCTCCTACTGTATCTCCTTTCTTATTCTATCTTCCGTCTGACTTTCCACGTTCTTCTAACAATTGTTTCATAGTGCAACTGCGAGGTTTTCCTCCTGTTACACCTTTCACACCTTCTTACTGGCAATTGCCGTTTCGGCGCTGAATGACCTCGTAGGTCCCAGCGCTTGGCATCTGGCCAAAATTCCATATTCTGTTCTTCTAACCTTGCCCCAATTCTCAGGCTCAGGTTTGCCCCTCGGCATACTGTTTCTTATTGTGCCCGGGAGAGCTACGGTCATGTGGCGATAAGTGTATTTAGATATTTCTCATCAGAATTGCAGAGCGTGGTTTCGTCACGTTGCTCAGAAGACACATTGACGAATTATGCCTGATTGATTTGGTTCGCTGGAAACAGTGAGCGCCTGTTGTTGTTTTGTTAGTGTGAATGCAGAGTAATTAAATCCCTCTACAATCTTTGAAATCGCCTATTTTCTAATTTTCCTAACACCTTTAAGTTCAGGTATTTATATCATAGATGTAAGCGGTATGCTTTGGTCTGTTCAATAATAGTTACCTTTCTTTAATCACAGAAAGGCTTAGGTAATTGGATTCATTATTATTATTATTATTATTATTATTATTATTATTATTATTATTATTATTATTATTATTATTTGGGAGTAGACCTTCTCTCAAGCAAGTATTATTGAAAGAAATTGCTGCATCAGCTGCATTGATCCTGAATAGTCTTCTCTACTTTCCTTATAACAGTTTTTTCGCTGTAGTAACAGCGTGAAAACTATTATAAGGAAAATAGAGAAGACTCTATACGAGATCAGTGCAGCTGATGCAGCGATTTCTTTCAATAATAATATTATTATTATTATTATTATTATTATTATTATTATTATTATTATTATTATTATTATTATTATTATTATTATTATTCGGAAGGTCAGTCGCAAAGAAAACAATAAAAAGACGGAGGTGAGAGGAGAAAGACAGACAGCAACTTGACCTACCACCTGGTAACCCTGAAAGAAAAAAGTGTTAAAAGAACAAGGACAGTTATGGGCGATGCCGTCATACACCTGCGCATGCTCAGGTGTATGTGTGTGTGTGTGTGTGTGTGTGTGTGGGTTGGGGGCGGGGGGGCGGGGGGAAGGAAGTAAGGTTGCTAACGACTGACCGGTAGTCCGTCATGATGTCTAAACTCTGGACAATGCAGATGGGACATTGCTTTCCAGAAAAGAGAGAGAGAGAGAGAGAGAGAGAGAGAGAGAGAGAGAGAGAGAGAGAGAGAGAGTATGAAACCCCCTCCCAAGAGACAAGCCATAAGAAATGACTTACATCTCTTGTTGACATGGACGAGAACAGGTGCAACATATCCCACCTGCAATTTTGCAACCTGGTTTTCGAAAAGAATGGCGTTCTCCTGAATACCAATGAGCTTGGGAGAGAGCAGGAATCCGTCCAGATGAGCTGTTGGGGAAATGTTTTATTTTACTGAGCTGTAAATATACAGAAATCCATATCTTCACGCTCATTTTGAAATGAGATCTTTGAGGATGTGTGGAAATTAAATTAGAAATGCAGTAACATATCTTCGAACTCGTTTTGACGTAAGATTTTTTTTTTTTTGCTTGAGTCATTTTGAAATTAGATCTTTGAGAATGGTAGAAATTAAATTAGAAATGTAATAACGTATCTTCGAACTCATTTTGATATAAGATTTTTCTTGAGAGGTGTTTGAATTTGTAAAAATTTATTAAAAATGCAGTGTTAGAGAAAATGTTCTCATTAAGACGTCCAGAATTTTGAAGCTTTTATAAACTGTTGAATGACTTGGTGTTTGTTGTTCCTGCACAAACTATAACTGTCGTATCCCCGAATACAGTGTCTTGAGTTCCTTAGAAAGATTATAGCGCCGGTACTGTAGATATTGACTGTAGATCGCAGCTGCACCAATATATAAATTTTGAGATTTTCGTTCAAGCAAGGATATATTTATATGTGCGTGTAATATATATAAATATATATATGTATATACTGTATATGTTTATATGTGCGTGTATATATAGATATAAATATATATATATATATATATATATATATATATATATATATATATATATATATATATAAGATAGAATACATCTTACGCATAAATCATTTTTGATTGACAGCACGACCACGTTGATTCCTCATCGTTGGGGTAGTGTGTCTTTGGCGTACAGGAAGTCCCTTTTATGCGAATGGCTTAGCGAGCGTTAGAGGCAAACATATTTCGAAAGAGAGGACGAGAAACGGTTCTCCCATGCACACACACACTTTTAAAGAGACGTTGGTTCGGAAGTCGAGGGGTCCCGATCTTCTTTTTTTTTCCCATGACGGACGTGAGTATGGAGAGAGAAAGAGAGAGAGAGAGAGAGAGAGTGTGTGTGTTTGGGGAGGGAGAGAGAAAGAGAGAGTTCCGTTGTATACCAGTATTTTGCTTAACTTTATATATATATTTATATATATATATATATATATATATATATATATATATATATATATATATATATATATATATATATATATATATGATATTAACCATGTCCTTGAACAATGAAGCTATAAACAGGGTTTTACGGTATATGCTGGTTACAAAGCACTTCTCATCTTTCGTGATATAATCAACGCTTATTCATTTGAGAGAGAGAGAGAGAGAGAGAGAGGGCTATTGACGTTCCCAGGAAGAAGAGGAGGCACAGGAGATCGGGATTCACATATATCTCCTATTCCTAATACCAGTCGTTCTTGTCAAGGCTCTCAGGAGGGAGAGACCATTTAAATGCCACACAGACTCTTGCCTCTCCCCCTCCCCTCTCTGTCCCCCCTCATCCTCCTCCTCCTCCCCCCACGGCCTTCCCCCGCCCCTTACCCTCCCCCTCGGCTCCTTTTTCCATGTGCGTATGTGTAGAGGGTGGGGCGAAGTGAGGTGAACCTGTACCGCCCAATTTTTGCCTTCAGGGTCTTTGACTAATATACTGTACTGCTCCGTCACACGTGGGAAGCTACTAGCTCTCTCTCTCTCTCTCTCTCTCTCTCTCTCTCTCTCTCTCTCTCGTCTAAGTACCAGTATAATCTTTAATTTATAAAAAAAAAACTTTAAATTATGGAAAAGGAAACAAATCACAGAAACCGATTTTCCTTTGCATAATGAAACGATTTCGATACTTCCACCGTGCAGCATTAAATAGCTACCATTACCTCCTCCCAAAACTAACCCCCCCCTCTGTAATCCCTGGGTAGTTTCTCATCAAATTCCCAAATATGCGTTAATTTTTGTTCATAACTTTAAATCACGCAAAAGGAAACAAATCACAGAAAACGGTTTTCCTTTGCGCAGTGAAACGATTTCGATATTTCCTCCTTGGCAGCATTAAATAGCTACCATCACCCTCCCCCCATCCCCATGCCCTTTATTCCGATCCCCCACCCTCTTTAGTCCCTGGCTGGTCGGCGTCTCGCGTATCCCCACGAAAGTTCGTTACATCGGACCGGAAGTTGCCTGTCAGATCCCTTGGTCTCAGAGGGGAGCAAGATGGATGCCAGTCTATCTCGGACTTCTTCAGCGCGGTTTTACGACACTTCATTTATTCATTCATTTGAGATTTCTCTGTGAAGATGATGGTGGTTGGTGGTGGTGGTAGTGGTTAGGCCGACCTGTGGTGGTGATAATTGAAGCAATTTTTGTGGTGTCGAATTTGCGCCTTCCCTTTCAATTACTCTCGAGTTTATTGATCTGATGGATTATTAGGTGAGGGGCCAGAATCACTCTGGTCTCAAATAACATTCATATTTTTCCTGATTAAGTGTTTGCGTAGTAAGCTGATTGATTGATGAATTGCAAGCTGTTTCGGTATTTCAACGGATGGGTGTGTTTTTTCTTGCCTTTATGTTTCTAACTTTTCTTTTCTTTATATATATATATATATATATATATATATATATATATATATATATATATATATATATATATATATATATATATATATATATATTATTCTCAAGTTATTCTATCATATTCCACAATTTGGAGTTGGAAAGAAATAGCAGTTCCATCTTATTTTTGCTGTTATCTAGATTTTTTTATTGTATCAACTGTTTTAAGTATATTTGCATTGTAGTCACATATACAGACATATACAAACATACATATGTATATATATATATATATATATATATATATATATATATATATATATATATAATATATATATTATATATAATATTTATATATATATATATATATATATATATATATATATATATATATATATATATACACATACAGACAATTTACCGTGCGATAAAAAGAAGTCTGACCTATTAAAATGTTCATTGTAATAATGTAATATTCAATGACTTACGAGCGGCGATTTTTAATAAAAACGTGACCAAGCACCAAAATTTTTTCTCTCACTTTACTGTCTGGGCCTGATTTTTTTTTCTTTTTCATGCTCGTCTGAATAATAAGAATTCAGGTTTAGGCATTGTTCCTTACAGTTAATCCCGCGGGAAAAGAAATTGTTCTTCATATGATACATTCTGTTTATTTTTCCTAATATTCATAAATGTGTTGATATTTTGTTCGTAAGGCTGATGAACTTGGGATTACCGAAATCACTGATATTACCTAGTTTAGTCTAACAAGTGCAAAAAAGTCACAGAAAAGTCACGGGAAAAAAGTCACGGGAAAAAAGTCACATTAATATTTCCTAGATCGGCCTAATGACCCCTGAGGGTTTTAACTCGGCGTGTTTAGTACAAGCTCGTTGGAGATTACCGTAAAAACACAAACAACAGACTATCAATCAATGTGACTTTTTTTCTGTGACTTTTTTCCTAGCCAAAATTGTGACTTATTTACTGTGACTTTTTTCCTGTGACTGTATTACCGGCCACCTTAGGGATAACTTGATTTAAGAGTTCATTTACAATCTTTGCAAGCTTTATCTGATGTAAATTTACTGTCGTCAGAGACGACCAAACTTCACTTAAGAAGTTTAGAAATATATTTTTTTTCTCTTGTGAATTTATGATCTGTCTTCACCAGTATTCTATAGCCTTATTTATTATAATTCAAATTCCTTCTTCTCCTTTGTATAAGATCTCAGTACCTGAACGCAGTGTCATATTTTTGTGAGGTCACTGACCTATTTGCGTGAGCATTTTCGTACCTGATTCACGGAAAACGTTGTATAAGTTAGGATGTTAGATGATCCGCTGGTACATTGGTTAGTGTCGTGGTATGCGACTCAGATGTCGCGGGTTCGCATCTCCCCCAGGGCGATGAAAAATCACTGGCTCTGTATGATGATCAGCTACTGCTGTAGTGTGGGGTCTGCGGTGGGAGGTTGAAACCAGCATTCTTTGGAAGCTTGAGTTTCAAGTTAATGGCCCCTTTGGTGTGCTTGTTCCATGCGAATAGGTTTCATCCACTGAAATAGTAATAATAATGATAATACTGTAAATTAAAAGGAAATTTTAAAAAAGCTTTATTAAGGGTCGGACGAGTGTTAACTTCTACCCTCCCCGAAAACCAGAGACATTTCCAAAGACATTAGTGGTTTTTTATTTGCGGGTATATAATATCTAAAGTTATACCTTCTCCAAGTCAAGTTTTAATCAGTTATTTGACAAATTGTGACGGACGTTTGAATTAATTTGTTATTTTTATCAATTTTGATCCTCGGAACACTACCAGTATTTTATCTGTTATTATTATTATTATTATTATTATTATTATTATTATTATTATTATTATCATCGTGAGAAATGAAGAAAATATTAGAGAGAATCGATATAAGTGTCAGCCCTTAAAAAAATATATATGGAAGCAAATTGCGTGTAAAAAAAATATGATTATTTTATTACAATGAAAAGCAGCTTAATATTATTAGTAGTAGTAATTTATCCTCATATTTTCTTCGTTCAGACATTGGAGGCAAACTGGATTTTATAAGTAAGAATATTATTATTATTATTATCATCATCAAAACCAGCATAATAATGATATTATTTATACCCTCATATTTGCCTTAGACATCACCTGATATGATGCCTTGAAGTCTACACCCACAACCTTTCGAAAAGCACACAGTCTCTCTCTCTCTCTCTCTCTCTCTCTCTCTCTCTCTCTCTCTCTCTCTCTCTCTCTCTCTCTCTCGACCTCACCGGGTATTTAAAAGGCGTTTTTCCCACGGGGGCTGTTAAAGTTGCGGTTGGCTGTGCGGTCGAAGTCGTTATAAGGAGATGAGTCGAGCATCACGGATGTAGGTTAGCATCCAAGATAAAGACGGCTGAAGAAGAAGAGTTTTAGGCCTACGTTCACGGCCCGTATGATTTCTTTACCTGCCTATATGTGTATATATATATATATATATATATATATATATATATATATATATATATATATATATAGATATATATATATATGTATGCATGTGTGTTTGTATGTATATATATATATATATATATATATATATATATATATATATATATATATATATATATATATATATATATTCCTAAATTTTCAACTGTTTGACGAGGACGCTTTTGTTAATTAGCATCCAGAGATAATCTCTAAATTTTCTCTGTTTCTCTCTTTTCTCTCTCTCTCTCTCATGTGTCAATACTCCAAGTGTTATGACTCCAGTTTTAGTAACCATAAGTCAATCAGCCTGTTTTGATTTTGCCACTGTAACTGTTCACTCTTATATATATTTATATATATTTATATATATATATATATATATATATATATATATATATATATATATATATATATGTATGTTAGTTAATTTTGAGTGTGGGCTATCAGTCTTTTCGACTATTTTTAAATATTTAGTTCCATTTCGAGATACAGTATAAAAATTTGTAGTTTTGCTGTGAATTTCTCACCTTTTTTGGGCAAATATTGAACACTGTTTGAAAATCGTTGTGAATACTTTCTACGTGAGCAGTTACAAACATGCATCACATGGGAACGGAAATGTTGATATTCATACCGTGTGTAGTATCTGTATCCTTAATTTTTTTTATCCATTTTAGCTTATTAAAACGTCTTGGCAGAAACTGAGAGGTGATTTTGTAAAGCAGGTTTCATTGATATAGGAAAAAAACACTAATAAAACAAGTGCGGCCAAATTTTCAAGTGAGAGAGAGAGAGAGAGAGAGAGAGAGAGAGAAAGAAACTGCAGGCGTATGTTTGGTATCGGTTGAAGGGGAAACGGATGAGGGCGTGTTTTGGGCGTAGTTACGAAAAAGACCTGAAAGATAAGCGTTGAGACATTTTTAACGGTTTTGCCTTGGAGCCCGACGGGACCCAGTGGGCATTGGTGACGGGAAGAAGGTGGGGGGATGGTGGATCCTTGTTACTGCCGTAGGGGAGGGATTCTCGTAGGTGGGACCATAGTCTTCTATGGGGGTTGGAGGGATGGTGGGAGGAGGCCGGTGGCTTGTTCTTGGTTCCCGCCCTCCCTGGTAGGGATTATAGAGGGTGGATTATAAATAAGGATACTCTTCTGCCGTAGTGAGTTAAAAGGATGTTGATCAATCTAGGGAGGGATTGAATAGTTTGCTATTAATGGGTCTTGATCTTATGGGCTCATTTTGCATGCGATGTCTTGAGTCACAGATTGATCAATCAGTGTATATTCATTATAGGAACAGGTTTGTCTATTTTCGTATTTACCAAATTCATTAGACTAATTTGCTTGCCTGTTTTTCACCACCGCAACTTCTGTACTTTACTCCATAATAATGATACAAAAGAAAATATTTAGATTAAACCTACAGATTTTTGTTTTATCGATTATTTCGAGGCCTTTATATATATATATATGGATGTGGAAAATATTTCCAGGCCTGTATGCATGGATGTGGAAATTTGTTGTTCCTGTGTGCTGTTTTTTGGTTCGAATGGTTGTCATAATCTACCACTGTACCTGTGAATAATTTTGCACCGAGTAAGCAGTCCTGGTGACACAATTGTAATTTGTGCACCGTCACCTAAGTGAACATACGGTACTTATATTTTGCACCAATGTTCGAACGTATTTGCGGCTTAGTATCACGGTTTGACGCCAGGATGCTGTAAGGTGAAGTAGTCTGAGTAAACAAACCCATGACACCTAAAGTATGATTATGACATACAGATAATTTTCTTTTATTTTCTTGTTTGTTGTGTTTTGGTACTTGCATAATTGCTGAATCGTCAAGTATGCTTTTTCTTTTTTGCGTTGGATTATACTATGTAACTGTGATGTGTTTATATCTGTCATGATTTTTACTTGTATATACATTTAAACTTCGTTCGACCAAAAGCATCCAGTTATGTGAACTCGTTTCACGTATTCGCGTGATTCCGACGACTTATGACACCACGAATTCACGAAAATGTTAATGTTTTAATGATTATATTGATATTTAGTAATTATGTGTGTATAATTCAAGGCAATTGCTGGTCTGAGTCCATTAACTTTGTAACATTGTGCACATTTCCAAAACTTATAATCTCAAAGCTGAATTACCGGTTTGTAATGTGATTTGTTGAAGAATTCATTCAGCTCTATTTATAACCAGTATTCGAGTTCAAATCTGTATTCAGTGACATTCAATTAACTATGATTATACTAGGCAAAGCTGTAGTTCAGCTTAAGTACAACCGATGATTTAGCTGGTTTTTCTTGATTGTAAATCATTTACCTGACAGAGTTATGTTTATATTAGCACAGATTTCTTGACAGTTTCCTCCCAAGGCTGTTACGAAACTTACACTGTGGGAAGAGAATTACCCCAAACCAAACGACGTCGAGATGTTTTGAATTTTACACGTTAGGCCTATTCGAATATGACGTCTCATAAAAAGGGCATTTAAAATGTATGTGACTTTTCATCTGGGTTAATAATAAACATTGGCCCACATTATTATTTCTCTATTAATAAGAAATGAAAGAAACCTACTTATTACTCTTTATTGAGTAGAGCGTCCATGGGAATTATTACGTACGCTTTGTAGGCCTATATGTTCATATATATTTAATCATAAACACATATCCAGCATAGTAATTCGTATAGATTAAAAGCAAATACCGATTCTGTTCGTTATTCGTTACGGGGATGTTGGTGGGGAGGGGGAAGGGGGCTATATACTACCTGTTCCGACACAAAGGCCACACTCCGATGCCAATCCACTTGTCCGTTTGAACGACAGGAAGTCACAGCTTTTAAAAGGAACGGCGTTTTCATCCAAGTGGAGACTTTAAACCTGGTTTTTAAATCTCCCCTCCCCTCCCCCCTCTCCTTTCTCCATGACGGATATACTCCCACCGTTGAGACCTCAACGGAAATGAGAGGAAATTCGTTGATGACTTTAGCGTCGGGGGAGCGTGATGACCAGTCTATCATACTAGTTTTGGGTGTCAAGTGGTTCCGTGCATACGCGCCTCTAATTCGTGCGCTGTAGTGTTCGGCGTTTTAGGATTTTACCACAATAATTAAGGGACTAATCATCATTATTCATGGTAAGGTACAACAGTATTACAAAAGTATATTATTCAATGCGATAAAGAATATATTCATTGCATCACACACTCTTACGATCGAGTAGTAGTGGTTTGCTGAGTCATGATCTTACTGTAAACAGTAGCTTCGAAATTACTAAGCAGTTTTCTCTGATTTTTACTCAGATTGGTTGAGATAAAGCTGGATTTTGCTGAAACGGTTCCTTTTTGAAAAGCTGCTCTTGAGTGTAGTAAAATTTTTACGGTAAAAGAAAAAGCGTGTTGTATACCTATAGACTTTATAGACCTAGGTCTATAGGGTTGAACATGGTTATGCTGGAAATGACTGAGTAATGTTTTATTATTATTTAATGTATATCATTTAATAATAGCATGCGATCGTAAGAATTCACCTTGTAATTTATCAATAAAATCTCCCAATCAGAGAAGGCAGTTAACAATCCCAAGCAAATGGCGAACTGCACGCGAGAATCCTTGCTGAAAACGAATGTGGGAACGACAAAAGCTTTCAATTTCCGTATTCTTAAGCCCCATTGCCCTATATTCCCTCCGACCTCTCCAGTCATTGTCCGCGGCCATAGACTCTTAATGAGTTCCTACACATGCGGATGTGGAGGTCTCGTAAAAATGATCGAAGTCGTTATAAACGGCGGTTTTTGAGGTCTTCCAGCGCCCATTGTTGAGGTCTGGCCTTTTAAATCTCCTCTTACCGCCTCCACCTTCTGGCTTCTTCCCGCTATCTTCTTCTCTTTCTTCTTTTTCTCCTTATTTTTCTTTCACCCTCGGTTAGGTGAACGATAAGGGGAAGAAGGAACAGCAGAGATTTAAAGGGAAAGCCCACAGGAAGTTGTAGCGAAGGGGAAAAAGAAAGAGGAAGAAGGGGGGGGCGGTCAGAGAGGGAAAGAAAGGCGACGGAGGAGGGAAAAGGAAAGAGAGAGAGAGAGAGGGAGAGAAAGGTTGTAACGGACATCTTTCAAGATTACCATGTGATTTTTAAAAGGCAAGGCAACACCGTCCCAAAACTGCACCTTCCTCCTCCCCTACGTCCTAAGTCCCCTTCCCCGGCACCCATGATGTCTTTTCTCGTCTTTCCTAAGAAACGGAGAATCACAAGTGTTGTTGGATTTGGTCCTGTTTCGTTCGTGTTTCTGTTATGGTATTTGAATGCATATTAGTGTCCATGTTAATGAATACTTTTATAAATTATCTGACTATTTATATATATAATGTGTATATGTATGTATTTTTATATATATATATATATATATATATATATATATATATATATATACATATATATGTATGTATGTATATATATATATATATATATATATATATATATATATATATATATATATATATATAAACGTTATCTATATCTGTATCTATGTATAAAACACACACACGCGCGCGCGCGCGCACGCACACATACACCTGACACGTTTCGTACTGTAACCTGTAACTCATCAGCGTCCATCTGCCTAAATGATCCCTGTAAGGCTTTTGACGAAAAAAAGTGATTACGCTGAAGTGGAGTGTAGTTCCCCCCATCTCTCTCTCTCTCTCTCTCTCTCTCACTTGAAAGGTCATTTCCTTTCCAAGCAGAAATCTCGATGAAATTGATACTTTCCTCCTCGTAGGTAACTGGAGATTTGAACGAAGTTGAAGAAGCGCTCTGCCTTGCGTAAGGAGGAAAGATCATCGCATAAGTTTCAGTAGCAATGATAAATTTTGTTTTTATTATTTTAGTTTTCTGTAAAAGAAAACTCTTGAGATGGCTTTGTCTGTCCGTCCGCACTTGTTAACTACTGAGGCTAGAGGGCTGCAAATTGGTATATTAGCCATCCACCTTCCAATCACCAAACACCAAATTGCAGCCCTCTAGCCTCAAGATTTTATTTTATTTAAGGTTAAAGTTAGCCATGATCGTTCGTCTGGCAACGCTACAGAATAGGCACCATCGGGTCGTGGCTGCAAGTTTCATGGGCCGCGGCTCATACAGCATCATACGCTGTACAGAAAACTCGATTGCGCGGAAGAAACTTCGGCGCATTTTTTACTTTAGTTATTTTTATTACGCTAGCAGTGCTACAGAGTGTCAGTAAACTCATATTCAAAGTCAGCGGTTTTTAATTTAAATTATCTGAGAAAGAGAGAGATAGAGAGAATAGGTTTCATTATCTTATTTCTTTAAGCATTTTTTTTCTGAATACCAGTTATGTACTTTATTTACCAGCATTTGATGACTTTTAAATACCCGTGAAGTATTTCTGACTGAAGATGTGTTTTGCAATTTTGTTTAGTCACTTCCGTTCGCTATTCTTCTGTTATTTAAAGAAAAAGTATTGTTGTATTAGTGAGGAATTTGTTTTGCATATCTCATCGTTTATTATTTACTATTATTACAAAGATAATCATCTACTTGAAATGTCTTGCACCGTCCTGTTTTTCTGGGATTGCTTATGTAATTTTTTGTGAATTGTTGGAAGAAACGCTTTGATGTTATTATATATATATATATATATATATATATATATATAAAATATATATATATATATATATATATATATATATATATATATATATATATATATATATATATATATATATATATATATATATATATATATATGTATTGTGTGTCTTTTTACGTTTCTTTCTTGTCTTTGTATTTTCATACAAGTAAAAGTGTCCAACCTGTCATTCTATCACATTGTTGATTCCGACCTCAGATGGATGGAGAAAATATGTTTTCCGTTTCTCTTTGCCGATAAGAGTAAATTAATTGCCATTATTCTAAGATCACAGAGTTGTAAAATGTAATGTTGACGTCTTGTAAATGGTTTCTTATTCCTGTTTTTTATTTAATGTTTTTTTTTCTATTTCTTTTTGTTTTATTCTATTTCTTTGGTTGACCGTTACGTCAGGCTTCACATTTAGAGAGCTGACCCTTTTTTTTTCTTCTTTTTTTTTATCAGTTTGATTTCCCCTATGACAAGATGAAGATAAAATATTTTGCCCAAATATGTCCGTATCCCAACTTCTCAGCTCAAGAGGTCCTTTATTCCTCCCAGAGGATGTCGCAAATGGAACTTAGGAAGTTCAAGCGAAGACGCAATGCATTACTACCCCAATACTATTCCCCTTGCATTTTAATATATTTTTCATCTATTTATTAATTTCTTTTTTTTTTTTTTTTTTTTTTAATAAGCGGGATCTCAGCTTTCTTTATTTCCCTTTACCTCCCCTTACTTCTTCCTAATGACCATATTCTTTGGAAGCTGGAATTTCAAGTCAATGGCCCCTGTAGGCTTGTTCCATATGAATAGGTTTCATCATCTGAATAATAATAATAATAATAATAATAATAATAATAATAATAATAATAATAATAATAATAATAATAAAACTTGCCTAAATATGTCCATATTCGACGTTTGGTTATTATTGCGTTTGGCTATGCTACGTCCCTTATTATGCCACTGAACATGTGTTCACCGTCACCTTTTACTATAGGAACTGAAAACTTACACTATACATTTCCATAGAGTATCGCTGGCTGAATTGAGCTGTCAGATATTAAGTATTTTTCAGTTTTACACTTCAGTGTTCATTTGTGAATATTTCTAATAAAAATCTGAATTATAAGTAGGGCCATATAAAATCATCAAAGTGTCGGAAGATGATCCTATTCTTGGACTTGAGAACGACAAACCATGATAATTTCAAAACTTCCATTCACAAGGACTGTAGAAGTTCGTAATAATTTTAACTGCCTTGTTGACACGGGATTATGTACAAGTAAAATCAACCTAAAATATTGCTTCTTCCGCATGACAGTTTCATCATGTCAAGTAGCTTCGTTTTCTTTTTCATTATTATTACTGTGATTAATATCATTGTAGAGTTTTGCTATTTTCAATTTTCGTATTTAGCCTTCTGAACCCGACTTCTGTAACCTCCTATGGTTCCCAGCTGGAAATTAATTGTATGCAATCTGTTTTTTTATTATAATTTTTTCAAGTTTTTTTTACTATTGTCCTCAATATTATTACTGTCATTACCATTATTATGAATACTATATTTTATACTTCTTCAGCAACTGTGTGGATATTGCCGATTTATCATTTTTTATCATGTTATCTCATGTATCTACATTGTGTATGTTTTTGTCTCTACTTTGTATATTCCGTGAGCTGGAATAAAATCTATTATTATTATTATTATTATTATTATTATTATTATTATTATTATTATACTATGTGTCCTGGGATGTCGAGTCTTGTGTACGGTGTGATGACGGTATTACACGAAATTCATTGTACCATGAATCTCAGCTCACAAAGAAGTAAAAAAGATTTTCGTTTGGTTAATCTGTTCTTACATCAGCTGTGGCTTATGCACTTACGAACGACCTGTAAATAGTGAGAGAGAGAGAGAGAGAGAGAGAGAGAGAGAGAGAGAGAGAGAGAGAGAGAGAGAGAGAGAGAGGTTGAATGTTATATACTTTTGATATTCGTTACATGAGGATTTTGCCTTCGTCCTGCAGTGAATGTTATGATTAACGGTGACCCCCAGGCATAATTTGCAGGTATCTTTGCATGCAGGTTTTTGCTTGCAAACCCAGTCACGAAAATCACGTGGAGGTTAATACGTAACATTCCAGTCGAATGTTAACATTAACATTCTCATCATGGCTGTCGCATCGCCTCGATTATCGGTGACTATCGGTGACGTATCTGCCTCTTCTCCTGTAGGACCACGAACCCTTTTTTCTGTGTGTGTGTGTGTGTGTGTGTGTGTGTGTGTAAGAGGTTGAGGAGGAGGAGGGGGAGGGTAGGAACTCCTATGGAGTCCTACGGCGTCCCGCCCTTCCCCTCTTTTTATCTCCCCTCGCTGAGAAATCCACCTCACGCAGATTAAATTTCCGCTGCTGCGTTTGGAAATTTAAATCACGGCTCGACAGGAAATAGCGAATCAGTCGAGTGGCAACGATGGTGACGAGTACCTTTCCCTAACTAACTGTTGCTCCCCCCCTACCCCCCTCCCCCACTCCATCTGTGTGTGTGTTTACCAGTAGTCTCCTCTCTCTCTCTCTCTCTCTCTCTCTCTCTCTCACACACATACATAGCCTATATATATATATTATATATAAAGAGAGAGAGAGAGACATATATATATATATATATATATATATATATATATATATATATATAGAGAGAGAGAGAGAGAGAGAGAGAGAGAGAGAGAGAGAGAGAGAGAGAGAGATGTATGTATGTGTGTTTGCTCCATATGCAGACTAATAGAAAGTGAGGGGACTATGTGTGAAGAATATTGATGTTTATGTAAAAATATCCTGTTTTGTCTGAACGTGTCATCAAGCTGAATGCTGTGATTATCATTTTTATGCAATACTGCCGTAAACAATCAATGTTTTTCGTTTTCTGGAGGGTCCCTATAATGTTATAGTAATTGATGTTTATATACTGCCATAAACAATCAATGATTTTCATTTTCTGAAGGGTCTCTATAAATGTTATAGTAACTCATGTCTATATACTGCCATAAGCAATCAATATGTTTATTAATTTTCTGGAGGGTCTTCGTTAATTTTTTAGTAATTCACGTTTATATACGGCCATAAACAATCAATATTTTTTTCATTTTCTGGAGGGTCTTTGTTAATTTTTTAGTAATTCATGTTTATAAGCCATAAACAATCAATATTTTTTAAATTTTAAAGAGTATCTCCATAACAATTCACATTTGCAGCGTAATTCGTCAGCGATTTTATTTCCTATGCTCATTACCCTCGATTTTTTTCTGTCTAGTTTCTCTCCCACCGATCAGTTCTTCGTAAACATCGGTTGTCTTTGATTCCCTTCTCCCCCCCTCTCCCCCTCTCCCTACTTCCCTTATCCCTATCGCCCTCTTCTCCTTCTTCTTCTTCTTCTTCTTCCTACTCTTTCAACCGTCTCCGTCCTTTTCGGTCTTTTATCCCGCAGTTCGCGATGGTCCTTGTCCGAGCTTTTTGGTGATGGTAGTTCCCAACCCCCTCCCCTCACCCCCTTGTCCCTTATACCATCTTCCCTTTTTTCTTCTTCTTCTTTCTCCTTTCACTGTTGACAAATATGGTGTTTCCGGTACGAAGAGGGACCGGTTAAGGGAAGGGGGTGTTGGGGTGAGAAATGGGTAGGCGAGAAACGTGGTGTGTACGGTAGAAGTGCATTGAATTTTGAAGAGCATTTACGCTCTCTCTCTCTCTCTCTCTCTCTCTCTCTCTCTCTCTCTCTCTCTATATATATATATATATATATATATATATATATATATATATATATATATATATATATAAAATCTTACAGTGAGTAAAGGTTTTTATTTTTTTTTGCTTGGACTGTTTATTGATTGCTCAGGATATTAGCATATTGAAAATTACGATATGACATAACACAAAATAGTGATTTTTTTCACAAAAGAGAATGATTTGTTTTTACATTTCGTTATTATAATCATCAGAAATTTACAAAGAGAGAGAGAGAGAGAGAGAGAGAGAGAGAGAGAGAGAGAGAGAGAGAGAGAGAGAGATTCGTGTTGGGGATGCCTGCAACGTCTCACCTCACACTCAGTGACAAGGGATGGCCGGGGGTGGGGTGGGGGAGGATTGGAGCATTCAGGGGGTTAGAAGCCGGGGGTTATTAGATGCGTATGATCTTGATATTAACCCCCAACCCCCTCCCCTCCCCCTCCCCTCCCCTTTTCTTTAGTCTCCCTTTGTTTATGTGCGTGTTGATTGACAGCTGGGGAAAGGAGGGATGAGAGTTCCCGGATAGCGAAGGAATAGGGATAATAGCGCCTGATTTTACTTGTAGTTTAACTGTTTAACTATTTTAACTATTAAATTTATTTTAAACCGATCCATTTATCACTTAAAAAATTCCCCTTCGGTGATAATTTCTCTTCGGAGATATTCCCGAAGTAGCGTGAGCTGGATGTTAAACGAAATTTGTGGCTTCATGATTGTGTGTGTGTATATATATATATATATATATATATATATATATATATATATATATATATATATATATATATATATATATATATATATATATATATATATATATATGTGTGTGTGTGTGTGTGCATATATATATTATACATATGTGTGTGTGTGTGTATACATATATATATATATATACTATATATATATATATATATATATATATATATATATATATATATACATATATAAATATATGTATGTATGTATGTGTGTGTGTTTGTGTGTTGTGTGTGTAAATTTTATCTGCGTTTAATAAAATTCATTCAGTCACACACATGAATTAGAAGTCATGAACCATTCTAGATAAAAACTAGAAAAAAAAAATTCGGAACGAACTGCTCATAAGAATGTCTTGTGATGATTAGAGAGTAAAAAAAAAATTTTTTTTTCTTTAATTCGTCATTTTTCTAAATTTCCTCAACTAAAACATCGACTTGAGACAGTTACTTTCCACCTGTTTTCCCCATTTCTCTCTTTTCCGTAATGACCCCAACTTGATACCGTTGGTGACCCTTTTCCTCGGGTCAGTCATTTGAAGGAGGTGAAGGAAATGGGTAGGGGAAGGAGGGAGGGGGGTAGGGGGAAGGGAAGGGAAGGGATGGGTGGAGGGGGAGATAGGCAGTTAATGTGAAATGGGGTGTAGATTACCTCATCCTGTCGACACTTCAGATGTGTGGTTTCTCTCTAAGACAACTAGCAACCACTCCCCCTTCCCTCCCTCTCCCTCTCCCTCTCCCTCTCCCTGGTTCCTCATTCTTTCCCCTCCTGTTTTGACACACTAATTCCACAACTTAGGGATTTTCAAGACCATTAAGCATTCATATTTTTTTAGTGTTTTATTTCGTTTGACGATTACACCAGAGAATTATAGAAAATTCATGTTTTTATTGGTGAATAAATATTTCATTATATACTTAGCCATACTCATAATACAGTATATATATTATATATATACATATATATGTGTGTGTATGAATTTTTATCACATCATCGTGACATTTTATATACAAACATTAAGCTACTAATGTCGTTTAATATATAATTCGCGCTACTTTGGGAATACCACCGAAGGGGAATTATGTGATAAATGGTTGGGTATCTAAGTGATTCGAACACCCGACAGTACCCACCAACGACTTCCAGTCGAGATTCAAGACCATTCGGCCATCGAGAAAGCACGCATAAATCAACATAAAACCTGACAGCTTTTATATTTTTGTCGACGATTAAACCATAGAATTATACTCATAGAATATTCATAATTTTACTGGTGACAAAATATTTCATAACATAACCTCACTCGCAATACAAAATTGCATACTGACATACACCCATAAGAACAGACAGGTAAGTAATTAGAGATTAATGAAGAAATTCCTTCGCAGTTCATGAGGTAAAGAATACCCATTTCTCTCTCTCTCTCTCTCTCTCTCTCTCTCTCTCTCTCTCTCTCTCTCTCTCTCTCTCTCTCTCTCTGTGAAGTCCCAGACGGTACTACTGGTCGTAATACACACGCAATGCCCGGCCCTACATGGGCACAGCATCTGCAGGAGATGAACCCGAGCATCCACCTCTGGGGAATCCAGGAGAAAGACGAGGTAGCGGCGAGAAAGGCCAGAGGGCCAGAATCTATGGTGTCTTCTCCGAGTGTCACTTGGACGCGGACCAGATAGCTCGCGGCGGCCTTAGTAGGCCGCTGCAGTTATTATTGGCCCTGTGGTATAATTATTATTATTATTATTATTATTATTATTATTATTATTATTATTATTATTATTGGGCTTTATTATTATTTTATTATTATTATTATTATTATTATTATTATTGTTATTATTATTAATCATAACTTTGGCGTCACTTTTATTATTATTATTATTATTATTATTATTCATAACTTGGGCTTCATTATTATTATTATTATTATTATTATTATTATTATTTATTATTATTATTATTATTACTACTACTTCGGCTTCACTTTGTTGTGTGTACCAGACTACTTTGGTCTGCTGCAATTTTCCGTCGGCTCCAATGACTTTAGCTGTCACGATGCCAGAGAACATTAAATCAATCAGTCAATTTGCTGTTATCAGTAACTTTAGGTCTTACGAGGTAGTGAGGTCGTTGACCCCGCTCTCTTGTCCGAATTCTGCTTTTGCTTGATGTATACATGTATATTCACAAAGAAGATTTATTTTACAAGATGTAAAGTTTCAGCCAGAATCCGTGTAATATAAACCATAGGGGAAAGGATTGATAAGAGCCTTGTGACGTAGTGACTGGATCATGTTTCAAAAGGTATGACCCTAATAAAGGTACAATGCATCTCTGTCATACGGTTTATTCTGGTACAGGCAGTAGAAGGAAAACGTCGCCTCTGTCTCTAATATAGGACTGGGATCTGAATGCCTTTATCCAACTCGTGTCTGGAGAAAACGAGGTGGAGGAGGGAAGGGAAATCGTGAACTTGAACCGAAGCGGGCGATGGGTCTTTCTCTTGAAGATTGAGTTCTTCATTGGAGGGGTGGGTAGAGCTCTCGGCTAGCACGCTGTTGGTCCAGCGTTCGACTCTCCGACCGGCCAATGAAGAATTAGAGGAATTTATTTCTGGTGATAGAAATTCATTTCTCGTCATAATGTGGTTCGGATTCCACAATAAGCTGTAGGTCCCGTTGCTAGGTAACCAGCTGGTTCTTAGCCACGTAAAATAAATCTAATCCTTTGGGCCAGCCCTAGGAGAGCTGTTAATCAGCTCAGTGGTCTGGTTAAACTAAGCTATACTTAACTTTTTTCGTGAAGATTGAAATCTAGGTTTAGAGATTAGATATCCGAGGATGACAAATTGCCAGTGTAAACGTGAAAGGAGATACCTGACAGGTTCTAACACTAAATCTCAAACAGTAGGTTACAAGTGTTTCTGTATGAGTTTAGGTTGAGGTATCACGTAAATCCTTCAGCTGTCTCCTCTTTTGTAGCTGCAGGGTTTCTTTCTGAAATGAATTTCCCTAAAAATTTATCAGTGCGCCCCACACCTTCAGCGTGGCGTGAGAAAGGTGGGAGAAGACGGACCAGCTAAGATTTGCTCCAAATTTCTTTCATTTGGTCTGATCTGGGGAACCCTTAAGGAAAAGCAGCGTAATATATATCTCAGCCTTTGCTTGAAATTGGAATGGCGTAGTTTCTTACAGTGTTGTTATTAATATAAGTTAAAAAAAAAAAAAAATCGCGGTAATATATTATGGTGCCGCATAATTTGCAGCTCACCTTGGTGGTCTAATTTGAGCGGTTAAGGGCCGCAGTGAGGCCTGACATGCTTACATTGAGGAGTGACCTATTAGACAGGGCTTCTTTTGACTTAACCCTTTCAGGCTAAGAACTCCGGACGAGGAGAAGGAAGTCAATTCAAGGCTGTAATCATGGCGATAATGATAATTAAATGCATTATACTTTTTACTTTATTATTATTATTATTATTATTATTATTATTATTAAACCAACGATCTGATTCGATTTAAAGCAAGTAGATCCTTTGCTCATCCTCTAGCTGTTGATTGAAGGATTATTATTATTATTATTATTATTATTATTATTATTATTATTATTATTATTATTACTATTATTATTATTTAACTGATTCCATTAAAAATTTGTAGCCACACTCTCATCCTGTAACTGTTGAGTCAAGGATTATTATCATCATCATCATCATCGTTATTATCACTCGTTCCGTCACTGCTGTTATTTAAGTTATTCATAACCGTCCTTACTCTGGAGATAATGACGGCCTGAACCCCATCTTGACATGGGCTACTACTACTACCCCACGTGATTAGGGCAGGTTATACTCGGCGGGCGGGGGGCGGGTGGGGAGGCACAGTGCCGTACTCACTACTCTTCAATTGTGAGCTTTGGAATAGGCTAAACGAAGTACTTCCTGGTCCTCTCAACACCAAATACCACCTAACTCTTACTGGACTCGTTTTATTTTTTTCTTTTATTACTTTTTTTTTTTTTGCTGAGGTTCTGCTTAGAGCGTAGTTGTAGCTCTTTCTTGGTGTTGTTTGTTGTGCAGTGTGGGTTATTTGTTGTTTTATTTGTTGTTTTAATTTTTTGTAAATAATATCTATATATTATGATTATATATATATATATATATATATATATATATATATATATATATATATATATATATATACTGTATATAATATATATATATATATATATATATATATATATATATATGTGTGTGTGTGTGTGTGTGTGTGTGTGTGTGTATGCATGTATGTATATATGTAATATATATAAATATATATATTATATACATATATGCATATATATATATATATATATACACAGAAACACACACGTACATACATACAATATGCATACATATACATACACACCCGTGTCAGTTATCTGTAAATTTTATCAGCCAGCTTTAATAGAAGTTTGTTTATTTATTCTGTTTCGCCCTGCGTGTGAATGCATAATCAGTTAAAATAACCGTAGACTTATTCGCCAACACGAACATGCCTCGTGATAAGTGAGGGAACATCCGCTGACGTGTTTAGCTACATTGCCCAATTAATTAGTGGCCACAGAACATTACCATGAATGCGACGTTTAGTCGTAATTGAAGTCCCCCATTTTTTCTCTCTTTTTTTTAGGAGGAACGCGGATGTAACATGTAACTTGTAAGTAACCATCTTGGTGCCGTTCGCTCCTCAGGGAATGCGCCGCCTTGGAGTCATATAAGAAGTAAGGTGAGGGGACAGGATTCACGAGCAAAAGAGGAGCTCCGTTGTTTCCAATTATTTTTTTCTCTTTTTTAACTGTTGGAATTCACCTCGAGAACGTCGGCGTTTGTCCTCTGCAGAGAACTGCTCTACTACTGCTCTGCTCTGCTCTGCTCCTACCTCAGCGTCTCCTTGTCTGACGCCTGCTCGTGAGCTCGACGGAACGGTCCCATTGTTGACATTGTCTGCCGTGCTGGCGATGAAGGGATTTATTGCACGGAACATAAATCGTCATAGATTAAATCTTCATAGATAAACGGATTGAAGTGCGAATGACTGCTGTGGATGTGAGTTGGAATATGAGAGGAAAAACTGTCATAGATAAACGGACTGAAGTTCGAATGATTGCTGTTGATGTGAGTTGGAATGTGAGAGAGAAAACGGTCATAGATAAACGGATTGAAGTTCGAGCGATTGCTGTTGATAGGAGTTGGTTTACGAGAGAAATTGCTGTTTAATCAAAGCTAACATGAAATAAAGTTATATGGGTTAAAGCTGCATAGATTGGTACATAGTAACTAAGAATTTTTATAAACTATTGTACAAAAAGAAAGTCAATTGGTTCTGTTGTAGACGAGTAATTACCACTGCCACTGCTTACATACTAGCATGGAGAGAGAGAGAGAGAGAGAGAGAGAGAGAAGAGAAACGGAGTAACGATCTTCCACCGTCCCCCAAACTGTCCAAGGAACCACCACCTCTACGACACCACTTAGAGCAATTAGAGAAAATTACAAGACGAGAGAGAGAGAGAGAGAGAGAGAGAGAGAGATCTGGAGGCGATCACAACCCCCTTCAGCAACAACAGCATCCATCTCATTCCCTTCACCTTGGGGTGGGGAGGAGGGGGGTAGAGGGAGATTGGTAGGGATGGGGTAGCTGAGCTAGCTCTCTCTCTCTCTCTCTCTCTCTCTCTCTCTCTCTCTCTCTCGGGAGTAAGGTCACCACCGAAGGATTTTGATTGGAGTGTCATAATTATAATTACATCCCGAGTTGCTGACCCGACATGACTTAACGGGAAGAAGGTTGGCTGCGCCTCTGACTATAACATTTTCCTTTTTATTTATTTATTTATATTTTTGCTTTTAGTTCAGACGTGTAAATTAACTGAATGAATGCTATTTTCGTTACATTGCTAATAAAGAAATCTCCCAGCTTGATAGAAACGGGAAAACGATTGTTCAGTTAGAAATTACTACCTACACGATTGTGGACCCCTTTCGCGTTATTTTCACTCTGATCATGCAAAATGGAAGCTCGGGCCACCATTGCTTTGCAGCATTGCTTTCGTGTTTTCTTTTAGCGATGCAGTGATTGCATTCAAAACAAGAAAGCGTGAGGTGCAGGGATTAAATAAAGAAGGCTTTAGACACCCAGTGAGGAACGGTGTGTGTCTGTTTATATTTGGGATTTTGCCATTTTTGCCCTCTCTCTCTCTCTCTCTCTCTCTCTCTCTCTCTCTCTCTCTCTCTCTCTCTCTCTCTCTCTCCTTATGAGAAACTAGGGAAATGTAGATGAATAGACTTTTGGACCTTAAAGTGATTAGGTAGGGTAATGATTATATATATATATATATATATATATATATATATATATATATATATATATATATATATATATATATATATATATATATATATATATGTGTGTGTGTGTGTGTGTGTGTGTGTGTGTGTGTGTGTGTGTCTGTTTATCTGTCTTGTAAATGAATGACTAAACAAAAGCAATTAAACAAGATCATCTGAAGAGGATGTCTGTTTGTCTGTCTGTCTGGGCAGGGGCTATGCAACACGATTTCCTCCTCCCGTTGCGTCGATGATAAAGCGAATTGCTGTCTCATTCCTGGGACGGACGGGCGGACGTTGGGGCAAGTGTAAGTGGGCATCCAAGGCAGCACCAGCAGCAGCAACAGCAGCAGCAACAGCAGCATCAGCAGCTGCACCAGCAGTGTCAGTAGCAACAGCAGCATCAGCAGCTGCACCAGCAGTGTCTTTAGGACCGGCACCATCAGCTACCAGCTCCGGCATTAACAGCAGCATTAACAGCACCAGCACCAGAAGCAGCACCAGCACCAGAAGCATCAGCAGCAGCATCAACAGTACCAGCACCAGCAGCACTAGCGCCATCAGCTACCAACACCTGCATTAGCACCAGCATCAACAGCACCAGCACCATCAGCATCAGCAGCACCAGCAGCAATCCTTCGGGCCAGCCCTAGGAGAGCTGTTAATCAGCTCAGTGGTCTGGTTAAACTAAGGTATACTTACCAGCAGCAGCACCAGCAGCAGCATCAGCAGCAGCCACCACCACCACCAGCAGCCTCAGCAGCAGCAGCGGAGGAGGAGGAGGAGAAGGAGGAGGAGAGCGACCAGCAACGGGAGGTAAGAGACCTTGGTTGGCCCGAGGCGAGAGGGGGGCGGTGGCGGCAGGAGCCAACAGGTGTATCGGACAGGTGGGAGGGCACTGGGAGACGGGCGCGCCTCGGGGCTCTGGAGGTGTAGAGGCGGAGGTGGAGAGATGCCCACTGGCTAAGGTTGGGTAGGGTAAGAACCAAAGAGAGAGAGAGAGAGAGAGAGAGAGAGAGAGAGAGAGAGAGAGATACTTGTGGTTCGTTAGCCTGAAGGACGTAGGAGGAGGAGGAGGAGGAGGAGGAGAAAACGGGTGACGGGAAACGGGGGTGGTGGGGGGTGGGGGGAGGAGGGACAGGAAAAGGAAAAGGATTGGGGGCAGGAGGTGGAGGGGGTACCAGTGAGGATTGGGACAGTAGCATCAACTCCTGAGATGAGGATTTTGAGACTGGAATTAGACGCCGAATGTAAACATTTCGCCAACATGGATGCTGAGAGAGAGAGAGAGAGAGAGAGAGAGAGAGAGAGAGAGAGAGAGAGAGAGAGAGAGACTGATGCATCGAGCATCCTGCCTGTAATTAGGGCTGTTGATAAACACGACTGATAATCTGGTTAAATGCTATAACAAGAAGTACTCAGTTAAATGTGGGGGTGTCGTGTACGCGTCGGCGCAGAAGAGAAAAATCAGCGTAGTCATGTAACGATGAATTTAGTACTTCATTACGAGGCCCTAATGACAAGGTGAATGAGGCTGGCTCTGTTTGATAATGACCTTGTTCTCCCTGTTTTTTTTTTTTTTTTTTTTTGTCGTCGTCCCGTATGTGTGGGTTCCTCCCTAAGAATATTACTTGTTATTTAAACTTTTGTATTGAAACGGGGTAATTCGTACTTATTGCAACTGGGTAGTTCATACTTATTGCTTATGTACAGTTAGGTATATACGATTAAACGTTTCTCTTTATGGAATTTGGCTATCAATTGCCATTAGTGGCGGCGCACCAATTACTAATACTGATAAAAGAAGCATCGAATTGTGAGTTAAAGTACAGAGAATGGAAAGTCTCTTTATCTGCTTCAACTATTATAGATACTGCTGCTATTCAAAAGCAAATATAGCTGTCATGCCGTTTCTGTTGCTAATAATGTTTATCAGTTCTTGGGGGCCCTTTATTCCTCACACCGTTAGTCTGTGGAACAGCCTCCCTGAGGATGTTGTGTAATTGTAACTTTAAAAGTTCAGTGAAATTGCAACGCATTATTTACCCTAAAACATTCTCCTTCTATTTTATTTGTTTGCTTACATTTTTATATGTTTATTTATTAATTTGTTAATTAATTTTTGTTTTCTAATAACTGACCTCTTCTTTCTGTGTTTCCTGTTACCTCCTACTTCTTTCAAGTGAACACCATATCCTTTGGAAGCTTGAATTTCGAGTTAGTGGGCCCTGTGGACTTGTTCCATACGAGTAGGCTTCATTTTCTAAATGATAATAATAATGCTAATAATAATAACCAAAATAAGGCTAGATATACTGAATATGAGTAGTGAGAGAAGCAACAGCAGCAGTACCAATTATTATTTTTATTATTATTAATATTCAGAAGATGAAACCTATTCATACGGAACAAGCCCACCACAGGGGCCATTGACTTGGAATTCAAGCTTCCAAAGAATTCGGTGTTCACTGGGAAGAAGCAAGAGGAAGTAAAGGGAGATACAGAAAGAAGAGATCCCACCTATTAAAAAAGAAGAAAATGAATTAATGAATAGATAGAAATGCATTAAAACGCAAGAAGAATAGTGTTAGCGTAGTAATCAAGAGGAGAAACAGCAGCAGTTGAATTACAAAGAAGACAGCCGTATCAAGTTCAGGTTTTCCGAATTCGTGGCTAAATTCCTTTCTCCCTGATTTCATCGCTGGCTAAAAGCTGCAAGGGTCATTACTCAAGCCATTTATTTTCCTAACTGCGCCCTGTCAAGCACGGACGAGTCTTCCCTTGATAGCACGTAAGGCATCAGAAGAGCAATATTTTGCGGGGAAAGAGAAATATTCTTGATAAGTAGGAAATATACTTGAGAAATTTTCTTTATAAAAAAGGAATATGTATACTTCAATGAGAACTGTGGGAGTAATGAGAGGAGTATGAATTATAAATGGGAAATATACTTAATAAGAAATATTCATTATAAAAAAGGAATATATTTACTTAAATGAGAACTGTGGGAGTAATGAGAGGAGTATGTATTATAAGTGTAGAATATACTTAGTAAGAAATACTCTTAATACAATAGGAATATACTTCATAAATAAGTACTCTTTTAATAATGAGAATAGTATGTACTTTTTCGATTTCCAATTAAACCTTAATCATAATAATAACAATGACAATTGTAGGTGCTGATATTTACGAGCAACTAAACCAGCAAAAGCACCAGAATTAGCAGTGTTAGTAATAATAATAATAATAGCAGAAATGAATTTTAAAAAATAATAGATGCAACTGAAATATACTAGACACATAGGCAATAGAAAGAATGCAGGGGTCTGCTCGTAAAAGCGGGGCGGGGACTTTATTGCATGCTGGGAAACCGAATGAGAGAGAGAGAGAGAGAGAGAGAGAGAGAGAGAGAGAGAGAGAGAGAGAGAGAGAGAGAGTCGCCGTCGTCGTCGGTTGGGGGTGGGTGGATGTGTCAAAGGTGAAGGTAGCAATGAAGTCGAGGGTATCTCTCTCTCTCTCTCTCTCTCTCTCTCTCTCTCTCTCTCTCTGTTTGGGGATCTCTGAGAACTATTTCTCTCTCTCTCTCTCTCTCTCTCTCTCTCTCTCTCTCTCTCTCTCTCTGTTCGGGGACCTCAGAGAACTATTTTCCTCTCTCTCTCTCTCTCTCTTGGGGCCCTCTGGGAACCATTGAGTTCGTTCATTAGAGAGAGAGAGAGAGAGAGAGAGAGAGAGAGAGAGAGAGAGAGAGAGAGAGAGGGAATGAATACTCCTCCGGGGCTTCTTTCTAAATATCCTCCTTACAGCCTCCGGGCATTTGCCTGGGGGTTAATGCCAAGGGCATATCATCCCCACACAGCTTCTCTTTTAGCGTTACCAGATGACCTCGGTGACTTCATGTCCAGAGGAGAGTGTGGTAGAGATATTTCGATACAGGAATGAACTGTGTCTGTATTCATGTCTGTTCGTTTGTCTGTCTGTCTGTCTGTCTGTGAGAACACTGCAATTCATAGTTACCGTTTACCTCTCCCAACGTGGCTTGACAACAGTTCCTAAATTGGGTTTTGAAAGGGTTCTCTCTCTCTCTCTCTCTCTCTCTCTCTCTCTCTCTCTCTCTCTCTCTCTCTCTCTCTCTCTCTGTATTCAGATCTCCAGCTGGAAACCCTTTTTTAACCCAAGAGGGTTCCGAAGGGAAATCAGTCTGCAGAGAGAAAGAGAGAGAAAGTTATAGGAAAGGTGATAAATAATAAAATATGAGAGAATAGAAAATAAAATCGGTACACCCGAAGTTCTCTCTCTCTCTCTCTCTCTCTCTCTCTCTCTCTCTCTCTCTCTGTATCCATATCTTCAGCTGAAACCCCTCTTTTATCCCAAGAGGGGTCCAAAGGGGAGAGAGAGAGAGAGAGAGAGAGAGAGAGAGAGAGAGAGAGAGAGAGAGAGAAAGTTATAGGAAAAGGTGATATATAATTAAATATGAGGGAACATAAAAGAAAGCCGATACACCCGAAATTCTCTCTCTCTCTCTCTCTCTCTCTCTCTCTCTCTCTCTCTCTCTCTCTCTCTCTCTCTCAGGCGTAATTTGTAAGTACGGCATGTCGCCGTAATGGCTCCTTTTAACAAATTACCCTAACGTGACAAGTGACGGTAAACTTCCTTTATTGGGGTAATTGGTGAAACAGAGAAGTTTATTTGATTTTAGCACGATCAGATTTGAAATTATCTCTAATGAGGTGTCTTGCAATGCTACGATTCATGCGTTGGGTAATTCGTTTTATTTCTTCGTGTTTGTGTTTCTAATAATGCTTTGAAATTTTTTTCAGAATTTCCCATATTTTTACATACAAAACGGGTTCAGAATCAGAAGACTGATCGGTCATATCGTGTTAACATTGTGGTCAACCATTCTTACCTGATACGTTTTCCATAATAAATAATAATAATAATAATAATGATAATAATGTTTTCCAATTTTCAATAATAATAATAATAATAATATTGTCTGCATCTGAACGAACTCACCTTTCCTTGTTTCTCTTGCTGGTAGTCATTAAAAGATATATATTTGCAACTGTCCAAAGTTCGAATTATGCGAGAGTTAACTTCAAACCTTATACTCTTCAAGCCTCACATTTTTATTTCCTTAGGAAGTCATTTTCCATCTTGTATGTATAGCTGTTTTCATGATGTGGCGACAAAAATTAGAACGGAAAAAGTGTAACTGTTAACTTGCTCGTGAAATACGCATATGAATACACTGTCACGTATGATATCGCATGTGTGTATCCGTAGGGGGCTAGTGCCACCGTCAGTGCACCGCACTTGGTGCACCGTAGGCATTACTTTAAGGTGTCTGCAGCATCCCTTCGACCCCTAGCTGCACCGTCTTTTATTCCTTTTACCGTACCTCCATTCGTATTCTCTTTCGTCCATCTTACTTTCCACCTTCTCCTGACAATTGATTCATAGCGCGAGTGCGAGGTTTTCCTCTTGTTACACCTTTCAAACCTTTTTACTGTCAAATTCCGTTTCAGCGATGAATGACCTCATTGGTACCAGCGCTTGGTCTTTAGGTTAAATTCCATATTCTGTTCTGTTCTATAAAGCAATCTCATAAAGTTATCACATGGGTTTTTCATTGCATAGAATGGTATATACATTGTGACTTTTGACTTTTGTGTTTTAAGCAGGTTTCCTTAGTTAATAATGATATAAGTAGGATTCCTTAGTTAATAGTGTTAAGTATGATTCCTTAGTTAATGGTGTTATAAGTAGTATTCCTTAATATCACAGACACTACTGTTGAACATTTCTTTACTCTTGAACCTCTCCCAAAGGCCACTGTGCAGAAATACCCGAGACGGTGGGGGCGAGTGGGAGATGACGGATGAGAGGCTGTTATTTCATATCAACTTAGAATGTGATTAAGACCGTGATTGATAGTGATTTAAATAGGATTCCTTGGTTAATAGTGTTATAAGTAGGATTTCCTAGGTAAAAGTGTTATAAGTAGGATTCCTTACTTAATAGTGTCACATGTAATATTCCTTGATATTACAGACATTACTGTTAAACATTTTTTTTACTCTTGAACCTCTTCTAAAGGCCACTGTGAACAAGTCCCCGAGAGAGAGAGAGAGAGAGAGAGAGAGAGAGAGAGAGAGAGAGAGAGAGAGAGAGAGGGTGGGGGTGGGGTGAGTGGGAGATGACGAATGGGGAGGCTGTTATTTCATACCATCTCGGAACGTGATTAAGATCGTGTGGGATTCGTGTCGTGATTAGTCGTTACAATCGTCCGCACCGCGACTTCTTGCTGTTTTGGTTCGGATCTGATATAGTAGAATTGACACTTGAATGTCCGCCGCATTGTAACCGTGAACTTCATCTTCTTCTTATTCTTCTTCGTCATCTTTTTTTCTTCATTATTATCTCCTTCTCCATCATCATTATATACCTTCTTCTTCTTCTTCTTCATCTTCTTCTCCTTCATTACCTTCGTATCTTCTTCTTCTTCTTCTTCAGTATCTTCTTCTTCTCCATCATCGTTTTATTATTCTTCTTCTTCTCCGTCATCATCATCATCATCATCATCACATCTTCTTCCTCCTCCTGTCAGACGTGATTCCGCAACCGATCACAGCTACTACAAGTGATTCGTCTTAGCTCCTCGAGGAACCCAATTTTGCCTGCGAGTTGTAACCGGAGTTGTTGCGGATGGCGTATGTCAGTTCCTACAGCAGAGTCAGATGATAAAACGTGCTTGTTTGATTGATATGTAATCAATACCTCCAGCTTCGAAGGCGGTGCTTGTAATGCGTGAAGGTGATGTTTTTTTATTTTTAATTTTTTATTATTTTTTCGTGGTTGGTAGTCTGCTACCAGCTTGTCCTGTTGTACGGGTATTGTTTGCTTTGGTTGTTGCAGGTTGTAGGAATCGTAGATTATGATTATTATGAAGCCGTTTAACCGGACAGTAGAACTCCTAGACTCACATTAGGTTGACTCTAAGGTTTTGTTCTTCAATTAGGGATGATTAAAGTTAAAGAAGTTGGACAGCTGAGGTAGTGACAGGGGAGAGCCCAAAGGGAATAGATGAAAAATAAATTTCAGAAAGCAGTGAAGCTGGGGTCGAAGGATTGCCGCAAAGAATTGAAGAAGATTCATTACATGGTAGTGTGATACTTATTTTGCTTTCGAATTAGCATTAATTTGTTAATTTTGTATTCAATTTCTTGAAGATTCCCGTTCAAAAATGCGTATTTAAAAGCGATACCTTTGAATGTAAATGCAGCTTCGAACGCTCTTTTTCCTTTTTTTTTTTTTGAAAGCTGTAACTTTATTTTTCTAATAAAATCGATGCACAACTTTGATGAACTTTGATTCCAAGGTGGCATACGGGCACTTGACCCTTTTCCCAGAAGTTTAGTTACGGTAGGGACGGTACTTCATGCAGAAGCTCAGCGAGTGATAAAAAAGGCGTTTGATATTAGAATGAGTCTTCTGAAAATGGAAATTATTTTTAAAGGAGGATCTGCTTACACAGAAATTAATAGTCGAATCTAAAGGATTTGCAATAGTAATAACTGAAAAAATCAAGTTTTCTGTACGGCATATAATGCTGTATGGAACTCTGAGCCACGCCCATGAAACTTTCAGCCACGGCCCTGTGGTGGCCTGTGTTGCTGGCACTTATAACGGTGCCAGATGCACGATCATGGCTAACCTTAACTTGAAATAAAATTAAAACTACTGAGGCTAGAGGGCTGCAGTTTGGTATGTTTGATGATTGGAGGGCGGATGATCAACATACCAATTTGCAGCCCTCTAGCCTCGGAAGTTTTTAAGATCTGAGGGCGGACAGAAAAAGTGGAATTTCAATTGTCAGTTGTCACTCTTGAAGAAAGATTGCAATCAACTTCTCGTGTCTTTGTCGCATTTCGGGAATCGAATGCTCATGCCTCAGGGCAAGTAGCTACTTTCAAGTATTGACGTGTCATTTCGAAAATTCATTGCCGATATCATTTGTAGAGAGACGAAAAAGGAAATGGTATTATTGACCAATTTTAATGGCGGTCTTGACATTGTTAAATTACAGATCTCATCACTAATGAAAAAACGTGATTCGTATTGGCGGCTTGACAGGGCTAATGACAGATCACATGAGTTTTTTCCTATAAATCGGAGAGGCAGCTTATTATTATTATTATTATTATTATTATTATTATTATTATTATTATTATTATTATTATTATTACCGAGGATAAACTGGGACCCTTGCTCTGTGTGTAAATCTATTTTATCCTCGTTTTTGAACTTGACTGTTTTTTATGGTCTTCGTTATTGATGGTAATAACAGTAGTTGAAAATGATAGAAAATGATAGACATCGAGTCACTTAAGAGATAAATACCTATAGAATGGTTTTGCAAATGAAAATTAAACGGTCACTGCTACACTCCCCTTCTGATTTCCTAAACCAGAGTTTAGCCCAAGTGCAGAAAACGTCTGCACCGTCTAAGGTCTTAAAAACATATAAAAAACGTTCATTAGCTCCTTTGCAGAAGTAACAGGGCCATTTTCGTTCTCTAACACTGTAACCCTTCGACCCAGCATATTGTAGGTCTAGCTCTCCATCCCAAAACTTCCAAATCGGACTGTAAATTCTGACTTTGGCTTCCCTGAGTAACATTATCCGGCTACCTCTTCTTAAACAGATCTTAGTGTTTACAACGAAACCTTCATGAAAGGTGAAATGTAGATATGTAGAATTCTTAACGGCAAACACACTTTAGAACCTTATGTCAAAGCCCAGTCTTACTTGGTTTTGAAGGATCCTTGTATCATCTTCATAGGCAGAATCCTTTATGTAGAGAAAGCTCTCCTTCTAGTTTTGCAAGTAATAGCACTTCTCTTCTGAACCAGCTCCTTACACGCGCAAGACCGAGAGACTGGATTATATTCTTTATATTTTGGGGATTCATACAATTAATTAAACGTTGGTCCTCAAATCAGTAGGGACAGGATGTATGGACATTCTGTCGAAAAAACCTAATATATTTTTTTTTTATTCTTGTTTCCAAGAGAGGAAATTTCAACACTTGACCGAGTAATGATCTGTCACATCTTGATTTCACCCGAATCTGAATTCCCTATGATATATTTATAGTTATGCCGCACAAGCCTCAATCCGAAATGAAATAAAAAAAAGAAAAAGACGTAATCAGAAATCGCCAAACGGTATCATTTCTAGGAATGCCTACCTGACCTTTTGCTTACCTGTGCCCTACAGACCTACAGTATACATACTGTATGCACAGATCTCAGCCGTGCCGTCATTTGTATGCGAATGGCAAAAAGAGACAATGGGACTCGTGGAGGAAAAGCTGGTCCACTGGCCTAAATGGTTATGGGTTAGATACTTTTAAAGAGTGCTCATAAACCATTGTCCCTTGCCTGCCATCCGTTGTTCGAGTGCAACGGAGGAACGAAGGGAAGACTTCTAAATGGGATTGAATATTAACGGCTTCTTTGTGCGGACGTGTTAGGCCTACTTAGGCGTTAATGGTCCCCATGAAGTAAAGGAACAGGGAGGATGTAATACGTTACACCTGAGGTGTCTATAGGCACAAAGACCTAAAGGTAATTCTGGCTGGCTGTCGGTGGCATGAAATAGTTTTTCAAACATATAACAAGAGAGAGAGAGAGAGAGAGAGAGAATGTGCAGACATGTTTAACGGACAGAGAAAATTATTGTGATGACGATGGTGACACGAACACAGAGAGAGAGAGAGAGAGAGAGAGAGAGAGAGAGAGAGAGAGAGAGAGAGAGAGAGGACGTAATACAATTCACCAACACACCTGAAGTGTCCATGGGCACAAAGACCAAAGATAGTGCTTGCAGAGAGATCATGATATCGGTTGCATGAAATAGTTTTTCAGACTTAGAACGTGTGAGAGAGAGAGAGAGAGAGAGAGAGAGAGAGAGAGAGAGAGAGAGAGAGAGAGAGGTTAAACCTCTGCCAGAGCAGTAGGCTACTATAGCAGCAGCAGCAGCAACAGCTCTGTGCAAGTTAGGTGATAATAAGATTATCTCGATGTGAAGTCACTCTTCCAGTCGTTTGTCAAAACACCAGCGTGGTTAAACTCAAGACTTTATTTCTTTGTTATCGAGAATCGAGTCATTTTACCTGCTTTTACGTGTTATTTATTTGTTTGAAATTTATTCGTGTTTTATATTGTTTTTGGCTGGTATAACCATTTTATTTTCTTGATGGTTTTTTATTCGATTTGATTATTTGCTCATTTACTTTTTTTATTTAGGTTCTATTTAATTCTTATTGTTATATCACTATTCACGGATTGGATGAAGAACAGAGTAGCCATTTCATCGTGTTATACTAAGAGATAAGAACTGAAGGTTCGAAGTTGCTAATCAGATTGCTCGCCAAAATTATTTATTAATGTGCAATCTCTAGTCCCATATTTTGACGCAGAAGAAGATGGACTGGGTCTAATGTACTGAGGTTAAGGTCCTGGAGACTTGATAGGGAATGGGGTGACATGTCGTGTAGGCTTATAGGAAAGAGGAGACCAGTGGGTTAAAGAAGGGCCGTAAAGTGAATAATAGATTGTCTCATAGGTAGTGTAGCGTGTAGTGACAGAGAAAAGTGTGTGAGAGTTCATAGGCGCAAAGGGTGACGGTCAGGGATAGGAAAAAAAGAGTATGAGCCGATGTTTTGGCCCAAAGGATTCTTCTGTCTCATCAGGGTAGGATTCTCTCTCTCCTTCATTCCCAACTTTGCCTTAGGCTTCAGCAGCAGTTGGGGAAAACAAGGTGGGACATAGAGGAGGAGGAGGAGGAGGTGTAGGCTATCTTGGTTGAGGGACACGGGACATGTCCTCTCAAATGTCCCCCCCAAGTCTGTCCTGTGTCTCTCATCGCTCTCCGGGAACAATCACTTCCAATAGACGTATAGATGACCATTTCATTTTTTTCTCTCCTTGCTCTTTTGTTTGAACCATAGCCGTAGTGACGCCAGTTGACATTTACCAGTCAGTCTTTTGTTCGTGGTGAATGGGTGGCTTACTGACCTCTCTGCATATGATAAGGGGTTGCATAAGCGCATGATACAATTAAGGGTAAGTCGATATTTTCATTATTGTCTGGCGGTCATTGCAATGCGATCCCTTGTTGAGAATGAAGGGGGAACGATGAGATTGCTCCCTTACCTTTATCACATCCGCTGGATGAGAATCCCCGCTGGGTGGGAATGGCTTTTAGGGGGTGGAGGGGGGGGGGAATGCGAAGCTCATTGTCTTACAGAGAGACAGACAGACAGACAGACAGACAGACAGACAGAGGGAGAGCTTGGGCGCTGTTGTCAAGAAGGTGCAAGGAACTTCGAACACCATAATAATAATAATAATAATAATAATAATAATAATAATAATAAATAGAGGTCTCGCAATCGACATAGGCCTAAATTTGGACCAGGTATTCACTTGCTGTAGTTTTATAAGCTACTTATATTCAAGATATGTGTTTGTTGGGGGACACTTTTTCTTATATGTTCAACTGACATTTACTGTTATAAACTTATTGTGACAACAGGACGAAAATTTGACCTTTCTTGAAACACTAAAGAAGATTTTAGATGTTTATACGAATTTTGACAAACCGCTTATCAAGACTGACGAGTCTAGAAGTCCAAATTTTTCGGGAGCGGATGGGACTGATGATTAGGACTTGTTTTTATGCCTGTTTTAAACTGAATTTCTCGGGAGCGGATGGGACTGATGATCAGGACTTGTTTTCTTATATCTTTTGATATTTTTAAACTTAGCGGCGAATCGCGTACCTGGTGGTTAGTCAACTGTTGTAGGCTGTAGACTGGGATGAGAGAGAGAGAGAGAGAGAGAGAGAGAGAGAGAGAGAGAGAGAAAGAATAATAGACGTGGGTGACCAGTGTTCCGTCGAATTATTTAATGAGAAGGCCTCATCGAAGTCCTTTTTCAACGGGCCTGTCCCCCCTCCCCCAAACTTTATAGAAATATTTCGTCATGCACATATATTCTCTCTCTCTCTCCTTATAGAATAGTGCATCAGATATTTATACTCTCTCTCTCTCTCTCTCTCTCTCTCTCTCTCTCTCTCTCTCTCTCTATGTGTCGTTGCATTTCCCCTTCGCCTCCTCCCAAACGCCATCCAGCAGCAGCGGCAGCGGCAGCAGCAGGCAGCAGCGGCAGCAGCATCAGCAGCAGCAGCAGCAGCAGCAGCAGTAGCAGGAGATGCAACCAGATCTGAGAGAGGTTGTCTGTTGTAACGCGAGAAGTCCCGTGCAGTAGAAGGCGTCAGCCTCCGTCAGGGCTTTTGATTTATCACGAGATAGGGTACGTCTTGTCCTGCAGCAGTCGTCGGTAGTCTCTCTCTCTCTCTCTCTCTCTCTCTCTCTCTCTCTCTCTCTCTCTCTCTCTCCCCGGGTGATTCATTTTCGGGGTGTATGAATTTAAACAAGGAAAATGGGGCTTGGTGATGAAGTCACAATGTCTGGCTTCTATTTTGATCCTGTTGGCGAGGGAAAATTAAATTGAATAGACATTAACTTAATAATAATAATAATAATAATAATAATAATAATAATAATAATAATATTAATAATATAATTATTATTGTTATAAATAATAATAATACTGTTATTTTTATTATTATTATTATTATGAAAAAAATTATTATTTAAGCGTAAATATATATTTTTATTATTATAATCACACTTACACCATTGTGATTTTTGAAAAAATCACATTTTAATTTGACTCGTAAATATTATTTTTAAATATATTATTATTACACCATTATTATTTTTATTATTATTATTCGTTATTATTATTATTTTAGTAACAGTAATAATAGTAGCAACATTCCGATCTGCAAAATCGCCAAATGCCATTACTCCCCTCAGGACACCGGTAGCATATTATGATAACCTTACTGAACACCTTTTTTTTCCCTTCTTCCTCTTCTTCCCCTTCTGAACAAGGAGAGCAGCAACATCGGAGATAAGAGGCTTT
The DNA here is from genome assembly GCF_040412425.1 of Macrobrachium rosenbergii. Classification (NCBI taxonomy): domain Eukaryota; kingdom Metazoa; phylum Arthropoda; class Malacostraca; order Decapoda; family Palaemonidae; genus Macrobrachium; species Macrobrachium rosenbergii. Next base: position 35,201,800 of record NC_089762.1, on the reverse strand, counting down.
CAGAGCGATAACGTCGCACCCAACTGAAGCTTGTTATCAAATAAAAAATACATTTGCCCACTGACATTATCTCCTGAAGAATGCGGTTCATTACTTTTGTGTGTGTGTGTGTGTGTGCACGCGCGCGCGCATGTACACATGCCTTCTTCTTGGTTATTTTAGGAGTCATTGTCATTTTGAGGAGTCATTATGATTTGGGAGTCAATGTCATTTTTTTTTATTGTTAGCTAAGCATTAATTGTAATTCTCTTGATTGTTTTTTGGGGAGTCTTTGTCATGCTTTTTGTTTATTGTTACCTAAACATTCGTTGTAAATCTCCGATTGTTTTTTTTTGCGAGTCACTGTCGTGTTTTTGTTTATTGTTAGCGAAGCAATTGTAATTCTCTGATTGTTTTTTTGAGGGGAATCATTGTTGTACTTTTGTGTATTATTAGCAAAGCATAATTCTCTGATTGTTTTTTATAATTATAAGCGTGATTGTAATGCGATTTAGTATAATTTATTAGTCACTGTCATGTTGGTAATGACTGTGATTTTAACATTCAGTGTTTTGTTGCCAGCTATGCTATTATTAGGAATCAACGTAATTACAGGATCGTTCATTTTAAAAGCAATTGTAATATCAAGTCATTGATAATTTGGCATCATCGTAATTTTATTGTATATTTTGATGAAAATCGTTGTGATATTAGAAGTTATTGTTGTAATTTCGGAAGTAATTTCAAATTAAGGGTCCATTGTAATGTCGTATTAGAAATTATTGTAACTTTAGGAATTAGTGTAATATAAGGTCTCAGGTTTATTATTGGGAGCTACTGCACTATTGGGATTCATTTTATTTTTAATCGTATTAATAAGGAAGACCGCTGACATTTTGATAATCATTTTATTATTTAGCGTTATTGCATTATTATTATTATTATTATTATTATTATTATTATTATTATTATTATTATTATTATTATTCAGAGGATGAATCCTGTTCATATGGAACAAGCCCACAGGGTCCATTGTATTGAAATTCAAGCTCCCCGAGGAATATGGTGTTCATTCGAAAGAAGTAATAGAAGGTAATGGGAAATACAGAGAGAGAGAGAGAGAGAGAGAGAGAGAGAGAGAGAGAGAGAGAGAGAGAGAGAGAGAGAGGACCATTTGTTAGAAAAACAGATAAATTAACAACAAATCAATAGATAAATAAAAATATAAGTAAAACACGAGAAACTATAAGCCTTTTAGAATCTAATGGAACTTTATATTTATTACTGGTTTGCTTTCCATTAGTGTAAATCTAAGCTGCCATACTACTTTATTATATAGATAAAGTATTAGGAAAATAACCGAAAAACTGACAAGGAAGTTTTCTCAATTTTGTGGTCAGGAAGTTTTCTTAATTTTGTGGTCAGGAAGTTTTCTTAATTTTGTGGTCAGGAAGTTTTCTTAATTTTGTGGTCAGGAAGTTTTCTCAATTTTGTGGTCAGGAAGTTTTCTTAATTATGTGGTCAGGAAGTTTTCTTAATTTTGTGGTCAGGAAGCTTTCTTAATTTTGTGGGCAGGAAGTTTTCTTAATTTTGTGGTCAGGAAGTTTTCTTAATTATGTGGCCAGGAAGTTTTCTTAATTTTGTGGTCAGGAAGTTTTCGTAATTTTGTGGTCAGGGAGTTTTCTCAATTTTGTGGTCAGGAAGTTTTCTTAATTTTGTGGTCAGGAAGTTTTCTTAATTTTGTGGTCAGGAAGTTTTCTTAATTTTGTGGTCAGGAAATTTTCTCAATTTTGCGGTCAGGAAGTTTTCTTAATTTTGTGGTCAGGAAGTTTTTTTAATTTTGTGGTCAGGAAGTTTTCTTAATTATGTGGTCAGGAAGTTTTCTTAATAATGTGGTCATAAACATACTGTGCTGCACAATGTGTGTACGGTTTTCTTCTGCAGCCATAAAGGTTTTGGTATTTTAAGTCAGTCATCTCCTCATTGTTAGAGTTATTATGATACTGGGAGTTGGTGCAACGTTAGGAGTCACTGCGTTATTTTCGTTTATTGTTAACTAAGAATTCTGTGTCATTCTCTTGAGTTTCTGTAATTATTTGGCATATCTACTACTACTACTACTACTACTACTACTTATTACTTATTATTATTATTATTATTATTATTATTATTATTATTATTATTATTATTATTATGTAGAACTCTCAATGCCTAGAACAGGAGTAATTCTGTATAAGGTCCACCATAATATATAACATTCTACCATTGATATATTATGATGGACCTTATACAGAATTATTATTATTATTATTATTATTATTATTATTATTATTATTATTATTATTATTATTATTATTTAATTTACATTTCGCAGTCATGTTTTAGATAGCTGTGCGTTTCTTTCAGCATCTTCTCATAATTAATGATAACAGTAATGTTCATCGCTAAAATATACGGTGATCATCGCAGCTTTTCATACCTCTAATTATTTGCGAATAATGCGTATATGAAAGCGTAGGTTCTTACATTAGGAAAAATACAAATGTCTATCGAATTTGTTATATCTCAAACCTACTGGTCACATATCTTCTTTAATAATAATATTAGGCCACAAATGCATCCCAGTATTCTCATACTTATTTTGATGCGCTAATATCTGTAAGCATTAAATGTAAACGGGGAAAAAGCAAAGACTCTTTTATCGGTAAAGGTGGGATTCGAATCTATGTATATTAAATAAGAGAGTATTTGCCATTTCATGTTTGAGTTCGAATCCCACTTGAAAAAAAAGTTACTTCTGTTATTCCTCGTTTGGATTCAATGCCTACAGAAATGAACGTATCCCAAAAAGTGGCGAGGAAGTGAAGAGGTCTTTGTGACTTAAATAATAATAATAATAATAATAATAATAATAATAATAATAATAATAATAATAATAATAATAAAGAAGAAGAAGAAGAAGAAGAAGAAAAGAAAAGAATAAGAAGACTCTGTCGGATGTTCTTTGAAAAAAGAATCCCCAGACTCCAATTTTCCTAAGAAGCGTTAGGGTGAAAGATAGGATAATACCCCTTGGCTATTTTCTCTCCCCTTTTCTTCCCCCTTCTTCCTCCTCCTTCTCTTTCTCCTCCTATTTCTCCTCCTCTGCCTCCTATTCTTCCTTTTCCTCCTTTTCTTCTTCTTCCTCCTCCCCCCTCCTCCTTCTTCCCTGCCTTCTCCCATTCTTCCTTTTCCTCCTCCTATTCTTCTTCTTCCTCCTCTTCCTCCTCCTCCATCTCTTCCTCCTCCCCCTCCTCCTCTTCCGTCTCCTCCACCTCCCCCTTCTTCCTCCTTCCCCCTTCTTCCTCCTTCCCTTTCTCCTCCGCCTCCTACTCCTCCTCCTGCTCCGCCTCCTCTTCCTCCGCCTCCGCCTCCTCCTCCTTCTCCTACTCCTATTCCTCCTCCTTCCCTTTCTCCTCCGCCTCTTCCCCCACCTCCTCCTCCTCCTCCTCCTCCTCCTCAAGTTCTTGTTTTTATCCATTCTCGTGTTTGTCGCCACAACTCGGACGCTAGGCGTTGGGGGAGCGGGCGGCATTGCATTGTGTAAAGACGAATGGAATTTCGTCCTTATGGAGACTCTCCATAAAGGCCATGTTTGCCAAGCTCTTGCTGGTTCCGTCAACTCTTGCAGGTTCAAGTAATTACAGTGGCGAAGACGTCATAAAGATAGAAATGAAATAAAAGGAGAAAAGAAAAAAAAAATGAGTGGGATTAGTGTTTGGATGTGGATGGGCAGAAGAATGAGATCATAACCGAAAGAAAACTGCAGCGACGGCACTAATAATAATAATAATAATAATAATAATAATAATAATAATGGAGAAACAATTCCACAGTTATGTATGGGTACATATATTTGAAAATACATCTCTATAGTGATCTTTCTTAATAATAATAATAATAATAATAATAATAATAATAATAGTTATATAGTAATAATAATGGAGAAACAAATCCACAATTATGTATGGGTACATATATTTTAAAAATAAATCTATACAGAGAGCTTTCTTATAATAATAATAATAATAATAATAATAATAATAATAATAATAATAATAATAATAATAAAAAGATGGTGTTTACTAAAACAGTGATTTTTTCAAAATGGAATATCAGGACATATATAATATCAATTTTGTTCTTATGCCCTGAAACTAGTGCATGGACAGACAGACAGACAGACAGACTAACAGACAAGAAAAACAGAGAAGCGATGGAAAGATAAGAAAATGAGCAGTCGGAAGAAAGGCGGACGGGTTACCACAAAGACGAAAAACGGTGTTGCCATATAGCGTCTCTTCATTTCAGCTCTTACAGCACAGTGAATTGTATTATCTGTGTTCCTCTTTCAAGCGATTATTATATTTAAAATGAAGGAGGTACTATATTAATATATCCATTTTTATCTTTTTAAAATGTTTTGTTTCTTAACTTGAAAAGTACGAATGAAAATCAGAGCTGGTTGTATACTGCAATACTGCAATACATAAAGTTCGTAATTTTGTAAAATGTGTCTTGGGGTTATTTTCAAATGCCTTTCCACGTGTTTTAAAAGACTGGTGATATATCTGATCATTATAATTTAACTTGTAATTGCGGAAAGGTAACTAATAAAAGGTGTTTCCAGTCATAAATTGTATTTGATGATATATGGTAGTCAGTGTTTGTATGGCAATAAATTTGCTTATTGGAAACTAGAACGTCTTCGTCTTCCTCTTCTTCTTCTTCTTCTTTTTCTTTTTCTTATTATTATTATTATTATTATTATTATTATTATTATTATTATTATTATTATTATTATTATTATTATTATATTGCATACGAACATTACTGTTGATGAAAAGGTTAAGGTTGTTCCCATAGATTTTCATAAATTCTCAGTTTAGTGCATCAAAATGAGAAACCAGGTCATTTACCTGTCAACCCGATAAAACCAGCAATAAACAGGACAGAACGTCCTGTAAATCTTGCAGGTTTCCAATACTTATTATTATTATTATTATTATTATTATTATTATTATTATTATTATTATTATTATTATTAAATCCAAACACCTTTGATATAGAAAATCGCCTCTGAAAGAGCGAGAAAAAGTAGTCCACGTGTAGGTTCAAGTGCAAAGAGGGGGCCGGGTTTGCAACCTCATCCCTTGTATATTTTGCCATGCATAAAAGCAGAAGTTCTTCACATTCCGTTGCAACTCCCACAAAGGGGGAGACCCTCTCCCTTGAAACTTAAAAGAATACTGTAGTATTTTTACATATACTATATATATATATATATATATATATATATATATATATATATATATATATATATATATATATATACATACATATATACATACATACATACATATATGCCTAAAAATTGAAAGACTTGGGTTCGATCCTGATGTGAGTCAGATATTAATTCTGTTCCACACGTGATTGTGTGTTGATTATTTCTATATATATAAATGTGTGTCTTTATTTATCAATTCTACTTGTACATTAACTACCTTCGAAAAGAGAAAAACTTTTAAAATATTATTAACCATAGTTTTATTTATTTCTATATATATTTATCGTTAGGCACGGAATTCGCTGAAGACTTCAGCCAAATATTACTGGCGATTCGTATAAATCTCTTTAAGAATCCTTGCAAAAATTTCCGCATTATTTTTATTTATTTATTTATTTGTTTATTTATGAAAGCACGGAATACTCAAATAACATTACAGCATAATGTCTTTATTATTGTCGTGTTTGATTTCAATATGTTTTGTCAGATCGTGAAGAAATCCTCATATTCATTGTTCCTCGGTAGCCATTTTATCTCCGTCCACACAAATGTTTCCCTTCACCAATTCTCTCTCTCTCTCTCTCTCTCTCTCTCTCTCTCTCTCTCTCTCTCTCTCTCTGAGGCAGCGACTTGACCCCTTGGCGAGACTTCGCGACCCAGGGACTTGCTGACAACCCGGTTCTTTGTCCCCACCCGACAAGGCCGTTTCCCTCTCCCCCTCTTCCCTGCCCCAACGTCTCCCCACCCTATAATACCATACCATACCACCACTTCCCCCCATCCCCTCCGCATTCCCTCGTAATCTCCTTTCCCCGGTCTCCGTGAAAGTTTTTGCATGGTTCGGAAAACAAACATCCACCACCATCACTACTACCACTACTACCAACTCTCTCCTCTCTCTCTCTCTCTCTCTCTCTCTCTCTCTCTCTCTCTCTCTCTCTCTCTCTCTCTTCTTTTGATGATCTCATCTGTGGTCCCCATGGCCACCCAACTACAGCATTCCCCCGCCCTCCCCGCCCATCCTACTCAATAACAAACACCTCCTCTTCCTCCTCCTCCTCCTCCTCCTCCTCCTCCTCCACCATCACCGCCCACATCTCCCCCTTCCGCCTTCCCCACTCTCTCTCTCTCTCTCTCTCTCTCTCTCTCTCTCTCTCTCTCTCTCTCTCTCTCTCTCTCTCTCAACTATGAGATCTTGTTCGCGGGAGAATCTTGTGGCGGCTTAAAAGAGAGAGAGAGAGAGAGAGAGAGAGAGAGAGAGAGAGAGAGAGAGAGAGAGAGAGATTCCTTTCTCTCTCTCTCTCTCTCAACAGGAACCACACAGTTGGTGTTGGTGTTATGATTAGTATTTATGGGGATAAGGGGGATTGGAATAGTTGTTCACAAGAGTGTTTATGGGAAGCCTTCCCATCTCTTTTTTTTTTTTTTTTATCATCGTGTTGTTTGCTGTGCTTAATAGGCCTATAGCTAGATTCGTTTCAATCTCGGCGCTTACGCTGTTTTTATCCGGGTACCAGTTGCTATTTGTCTTGTGAAATCATAATCACGTGTTTGAATGATTTTGTTACAGCTATTTTCCCTATGAAATCATATTAATGCATTTGAAAGGTTTTTGTTTTGGTTAAAGCTGTTTTCCCTGTAAAATCATGTTCCTGTATTTGAATGATTTTTGTTTTGGTTACAGCAACAAAAGGGTTTGTATAAATAAAGGAATAATTATGAGCGTATGTTTGTTTCTCTCTTTGCAGTGTGGTGATAAATATCCAGTTGATTTACTCAGCCAAATCCTTCTCAGATGTCTAAAATATAATGATGCTTTTTTTTTTTGGTGTTTAGGGGTATAAACAGCTCATGCGAAATTCCATTTCGTTTAGAGTTTTGTCTCACAAAGAAATAAATAATTTTAGTAGTTTTTGGCCTTACAAAAACTACTCAAACTACTAAAATATTTATTTCTTTTTAAGGCAAAAACTACTAAAATTATTTATTTCTTTGTAAGACAAAATTTAACGAAATGAAATATTTTTTATTGTTTACTTTAAAAAGAAATAAATATTTTAATAGTTTTTGCCTGACAAAAAATAAATGTTTTAGTAGTTTTTGGTAGTTTTTGCCTTACAAAGAAATAAATATTTCTAGTAGTTTTTGCCGTACAAAGAAATAAACATTTTTAGTAGTTTTCGCCTTACCAAGAAATAAACATTTTTAGTAGTTTTTGCCTTACAAAGAAATAAATATTTTTAATAGTTTTTGCCTTACAAAGAAATAAATATTTTTAGTAACTTTTGTCTTTAGTAAAATGAAGATAATAACTGTACCATATTTAGCGTTTCTATTACATTATGTATTTATTTTTAAAAGTACGATGCAAGGCAAAGAAATCTATGAAGGTATCAGCTTGCAACATTGCAAAACGAACCTTCTCTAGAAGCATTTGGCAGTCAAGAAAATATTTAAGGGGGCGTGGCCTACGTTTTAGCTTAAGATAAATCCATTACCGTCGCCGTTTTCTGTTCTGATGAAAAAGATCCTTATGAAGTAGCTTTTTATACAGACAGAAAGGGGCCCAATGGTAAACCAAGGAGGTTGTGTGTGAAAATGTTTAGTTGAAAGTGCATATAGTAACTGATATCACTATATATATATATATATATATATATATATATATATATATATATATATATATATATATATATATATATATATATATTATTTATATGTGTGCGTATGTATATACAGTAAATATATATATATATATATATATATATATATATATATATATATATATATATATATATATATATATATATAATATATATATATATTTATATATTTAACCTCCTGTAGTAAACTAATCCCGTCTCGCCAAGGCGTTGGACCTCACAGGGTACCATAATGCAAAGCTGAAGTAGGCGGCGTGTCATCCCCATCTCGGAGAGATAATATTGTCATCGGTGACAGATTGCGTATGTGATTACAGTCCTCCTCAATGAGGGTTTTAAAGCTCTAATGGCGACAGTCGTCTGTTCGTCCGTCTGTGCGTCAGTCTGGACACCCCCACCGACCCCCGTCTGAGAGTGCAAGGGCTGGGGGGGTGGTGGAGGGGGGAAGGTTTCAAGTCATGCGAAACCTCAGAATAGTGCCGCTGCTGCGTGTGCCACATGTCCCCCCCCCTTCCCACCCGCCCTTCCCCCTCCCCCAGCCTTCCTTTCTTAATGACATCTGTGCAAACACCAGTGGCTATGCTAGTCCTCGCTCCGGCAGTTTTCTTTCAAAGGGCGTCGACACCTTCGGAGTGCCTGAGTGCCCTCCCTCCGGTCGTTTATTCAACTCGGGAGGCGCGAGTGGCTGGATTTATCAAAGCTGATTCGGTGATTCAGCCGTTTGTTTTTTTTTGTGACGTCACAAATTTTGGAATTTTAAGAAATCTCTCTCTCTCTCTCTCTCTCTCTCTCTCTCTCTCTCTCTCTCTCTCTCTCTCTCTCTCTCTCTCACACACACACACACACACACACACACACACACACACACACACACACACACACACACACACAAACCTGAAAGAACTGGCAAATGTTATAAACGCCATAGCACATTATAAACGCATTATTTATTCATTATTTCACTTCATCTACAATGAAAAGCAGTTCAGAATAGGATCTAGTTCTCTTTTCGAATGAATGTCAGTTAGTCAGAAAATGAATACAGTATATTTTAAGCTTAAAATCAAAGAGACAGGGAGAGCTGATAATATACATTTAGAAGCGTGAAAAATAATATTTAAGTGCTGAGAAAATATTATTCGTAGATGTTGTCTCATAATGACTTTGAGAAGCGGAAGGCTGACAATTCCCCGGGCCACACCTTATAATGAAAAAAAGGATATACAGTATATACTGTAATGATGTTTCGAGTTTATCGGCTTAAGGATATAAACAGTAAAAAATGCGCCGAAGTTTCTTCGGTGCATTTGAGTTTTCTGTACAGCGTATATTGCTGTATGAAACTCTCAGCCACGGTCCATGAAACTCTCAGCCGCGGCCATGTGGTGGCCTGTCCTATAGCGTTGACAGATGCACGATCATGGCTAACTTTAACCATAAATAAAATCAAAACTACTGAGGCTAGAGGGTTGCGTATAATGCTGTATGAAACTCTCAGCCACGGCCCATGAAACTCTCAGCCGCGGCCATGTGGTGGCCTGTCCTGTAGCGTTGACCGATGCACGATCATGGCTAACTTTAACCATAAATAAAATCAAAACTACTGAGGCTGCAATTTAGTATGTTTGATGATTGGAGGGTGGATGATCAACATACAATTTGCAGCTCTCTAGCCTCAGTAGTTTTTAAGATCTGAGAGCGGACAGAAAAAGTGCGAACGGACAGACAAAGTCATCTCGATAGTTTTCTTTTACAGAACGCTATAACCACAGATTTATTTCCAGTTTTAAATTTCTTTTAATCACAATACCGACATTTCATTGGGAGAGCGTTTTGGTGGTCACATTATGTATATATATATATATATATATATATATATATATATATATATATATATATATATATATATATATATATATATATATATATATATACATATCTATACAAGCAGTGAAATGCAAAGTGCAGAATATTATCAATATTTTGATAATTTATTTCTCATTTCATTAATTTCTGAATATTTATGTCTAACTAAAATTATAGTAAAAAAATATGTTGCAACATTGCGAAAATAACTTTTTTTTTACTTAAAAGTTACTTAAAACGTTTCCTGACACCTTTTCATTAACTTCATACGTCGAGCTAATAAGATATAGAGCAGAAATACTGTGATATAAATTACTTTGGTCAACGTTATTGACCATCTGGCATTGCTTTCAGAGCTATTTGATAGACCGTTAATGCCCATCCATTCGAGTGTTGCTTGTATCCTCAAGCATGCTTGCACGCACTCCTCAAATATTCGCTTGGCTTGTTTACTCTGCATAATTTTTTTTTCGACTGGTTTGTGGTCTGACTCACCCGGACAGATATGGTATCGAGAACCTTTTATTTTTTTCTTTCTTTTTCTTTTTCCTTTTCCTTGCTTTGTTTGTTTGCTCTAACGAAGTGGAGTGTTTGGAAGCGCTTGGAAATGCGTGTTAGCGAAGGCTGCTTGCTCTCCGTCGTTTGCGTTCCTTGCTTGAAATATGGTGCCTTGCAGAGAGCGCTGACTCACGCTAAAATAATTAGTAGAGGAAAAATCGCAAAAGGAAACAAGTAAATGTAATGTCTGACTTATGCTAAAATAATCAGTAGAACAAGAAAATCTCAAAAGGAGACAAAATATCATGTCTGACCCACGCTAAAATAATTAGTAGAGGAAAAATCGCAAAAGGAAACGAAATATAATTATCATGTCTGACTCACGCTAAAATAATTAGTAGAGAAAAAATCGCAAAAGGAAACGAGTGAATGTGATGTCTGACTCACGCTAAAATAAGCAGAAGAGCAAGAAATTCTCAAAAGGAAACAAAGAGATATGACGTCTCAAAATTCATGGTATTTAATACAGTACACTTGACTGTATTTTTAAAATCACGAAAGGAAACAAATAGATGCAGCATCTCCGAATGCTTGTTTACCATGCTATACTTGACTATATTTTTAAAAGAGCAAAGGGAGACGGCAGATATGATCTCAGAATGTTTGCTGTTTGCTATACTACTGTATATATACTTCACTATATTTTTTAATGACAAAAGGAAACAAAGAGCTTCAATATGTCAGAATGCTTGTTATTAACTGTACTATACTTGATTATATATTTAAAATAACAAAGGGAAACAAGTAGATATACCTCAGATGCTTGTTGTTTAACTTTTCTCTACTATATTTCAGTGTATGAACCCAGCGTATAGTCACAAGGAGATCGACCCAGCAGTAGCGAATTTATCTTTATGCAACACAATTCTTTTTCTCAGCCTCATCCAACTTACAACAGTACCTTCTCATCAGCTACCAATCCCATCTACCAAATCAACCCCCCGCCCCTTTCCCTCTCCCTCTCCCGCCACCCCCACCCACCCATCCAATCCTTCCTCAACCAATGGAGCAGTGGAAGGGGGTTGTTTAATAGAAAGATAATACGATTTACGAAGCCCAAACAAGGAGGGGCGTGGGTGGCAGTGACGGCAGAGTAACGTTAACTGCTTGTTAATGTTTTGATGAGGCCATAACCTTTGGCAGCAGAGAGGGGGGGCGGGGGTGGGGGCGGGGGGGCTAGGAGAGGAGGCTTCTTCGGTCGCGTGGCACAACTGGGATTGGGATAACTGGGTCTTCTTCTTCTTCTTCTTCTTCTTCTTCTTCTTCTTCTTCTTGTGTTGCTACCAGGCTTTCTCTCGGTGTCGAAATGAATAATTCTCTCTCTCGACAGAAGTGTGTATTTTTTCGTCTGCCCTTTTATCGACTTAGGTTTCTGCTGCTAAAGGAATTTTAATCACTCGAAAAAACGTTGTGAGTATTCAGTTTTCTGGGATGACTTTGAAGCAGATTACAGAGGACTTAATAGCTACCAAAAATTAAAGATTAAAATTTCTCGAAAGAAAATCCTTCTGTTAATCAAAGGTTCCGTGGCGTGAATCACATAGCGGGCATTTAAGATTTCAAATAATTATCGCATGTGTATTCATGAACTGAAAAAATGTCCCTGTTTATGATGGATTCTAAAATGCATTGACATTTCACCTCAGCACCCCTTATATTCGTACGCGGCAGTTCCCCGTCATCTTAAATTCAGCTTCCGCTATAAAAATATATAAAAGTGTCATTATTTCCCGTTTCTGACGCTGTTAAATCCCGCCTCTTTACTAAAACGACATTGGATGAATAAATACTGCGATGACTGTAGTAGATGCTAGACGTTAAAAGAGACTTTTCTTGAGACTTTCCTTTAAGTAAAAGGCCGAATAATTGCGCAAAGGCAAGGTAAATGATATGTAAAACTAGCAACTACCAGTATTGACGTAATCTAAGCCCCCTAGGCTATGAATCTGTGCTTTTATTCGTCTTTCAACTTACGGTTGTCAGAAGTCTTCCTGAATTACTCCATTTTATTTTGGACCAGTCACGTACCTTATTGATAAGGTGCTGATTACAACATCCACGCCTTTCAGCCGAAATATGTTATATGTTGCCCCAAGACATTTTATCAGCAGTTTAATTACTTTTATCAGCTATTTAATTGCTTTAAAGCTCAGGTTTAAGACCAAAGTTCTTGTACGTTTACATGATTGTATAAGTGGTTATCTGATTAAATAGACTATCTCATTATTATTATTATTATTATTATTATTATTATTATTATTATTATTATTATTATTATTGTTGTTGTTGTTGTTGTTGTAAGAAATAGACTAACATTTATTACTATTATTATTATTATTATTATTATTATTATTATTATTATTATTGATTGACAAGCCCGAAGACCTACCTACCTACCTAAAAACGAGCCACATTTACACGAAAATAATTAAATGTCTATTTGCTTCAATTCACTCTGTTGACTGTCGGGCCTCCTTGTTACCCACTGAGTGCCGCGTTCCATGCCACTATGCCTTGTGCCATTTGGATGTGGTCATCCGGCTAATTTTGAATACCCAACGTGTGTTATCTTCCCTCGTCTTCTGGGTCTGACTTCAGTGGTATTCCACCCTCGTCTTCTGGGTCTGACTTCAGTGGTATTCCATCCTCGTCTTCTGGGTCTGCCTTGGTATTCCATCCTCGTCTTCTGGGTCTGACTTCAGTGGTATTCCATCCTCGTCTTCTGGGTCTGCCTTGGTATTCCATCCTCGTCTTCTGGGTCTGCCTTGGTATTCCATCCTCGTCTTCTGGGTCTGCCTTGGTATTCCATCCTCGTCTTCTGGGTCTGCCTTCAGTATGTAGTGCCTTGTTATTCCACCCTCGTCTTCTGGGTCTGCTTTCAGTATGTAGTGCCTTGGTGTTCCACCCTCGTCTTCTGGGTCTGCCTTCAGTATGTAGTGCCTTGGTATTCCACCCTCATCTTGCTCAATATATAATTTCTTATCAGCAGTGGGCTGGGTATGAATTGCGAAGGTCAGGCTACCAACTCTTATCAAGATATTTATAGAATCCACTAGTCACTTTTCACCAAATGCGTTTGTCATTGTAATAATCAATGCCTGCTTAACTTTTCTTTTTCTTCACGCCTTTTAGTTTTCTGTAAACGAAAACTTTTTATCCACTTTAGTTTTCTGTAAGAGAAAACTTTTTATCCATTTTTAGTTTTCTGTAAAAGAAAACTTTTTATCCATTTTTAGTTTTCTGTAAAAGAAAACTTTATCCATTTTTAGTTTTCTGTAAACGAAAACTATTTTAGTTTTCTGTAAAGGAAAACTTTTTATCCATTTTTAGTTTTATGTAAAAGAAAACTTTTTATCCATTTTATTTTTCTGTAAAAGAAATCTTTTTATCCATTAATAGTTTTCTGTAAAAGAAAACTTTTTTGTCCATTTTTAGTTTTCTGTAAAAGGAAACTTTTTATCCAAAGCCTTAGATCCAAATGCAAGAATATGAATTATAGTAATTCTTATGTCCAGATAGCAGGATTCGAACCCGCATCCAGAGTATCAGAACGAGGTCACGTTGCAGACTTGACCACAAGAAGGATAATTTCCCTAATTTTTTTTCCATCAATTTGATTGCAGTGCTTGCATGGCCGCAATGGAATTTGTGTTGAGATAGGTTATTTGCCTTCGGATTTCTGGATGAATGACTGTCAAGTTCGCTCAGCGCTCTGGGGAACGATGAAGCACGGCAAGTTTCTCGTAATCGGCTTGACAGATCAGTAGGTCTCTTTTTTTTTACTACTACTACTACTACTACTACTACTACTACTACTACTACTACTACTACTACTGCTTCTGCAGTTGTTAAGCTTGAATTTTATTTACTGCCTCTCCTAACGAAAGTTCCTTGCCGTAGCTGGGAAGATTTTCATTCAGGAAAACTTTTATCTTTTTTTATCTGTTTAGTTTTCTGTAAAAGAAAACTATTTATCTATTTTTAGTTTTCTGTAAAAGAAAATCTGTTGTCCATTTTTAGTTTTCTGTAAAAGAAAACTTTCTATCCATTCTTAGTTTTCTGTAAAAGAAAACTATTGAGATGGCTATTTGTCTGTCGTCGCACTTTTTTTATCCGCCCTCAGATTTTAAAAACTACTGAGGCTAGAGGGCTGCAAATTGGTGTGTTGATCATCCACCTTCCAATCATCACACATACCAAATTGCAGCCCCCTGGCCTCAGTAATTTTGATTTTATTTAAGGTTAAAATTAGCCATGATCGTGCGTCTGGCACTGCCTTAGGTGCCAACAACACAGGCCACCACCGTGCCGTGGCTTGAAAGTTTCATGGGCCGTGGCCGAGAGTTGCTTACAGCATTATACGATGTGCAGAAAACTCGATTGCGCCGAAGAAACTTCGCCTCATTTTTCACTGGTCTTATTGTCACTACTAACATAAATTTGTTGCCGAGTCCTGAAAAATTTCCCATTAAGGAAACCTTTTTATTTTTTAATGTTTTTAATTTGATCATCATCATCATCATCATCACCGTGACTTCCTTTCACATCAAAGGGCCTCCCCTGACGGCCCTCATAAGTCACCCTGAGTATTTCTTTTGCTGATCCGTTTGCAAAATCAAAGTCGCATTCAGCTTCTTCACCGCCTCCGTTCGTGACCAGAAAATCTCTCGCGGGATAAGCTGGAGTGTGTCACGTCCTTCTTGTTTTCCTCTGATCGTTGTGTTTCCTTATATATTTTAGATACTTATACTTGCCTCATCATTTAGCTTTCTGTCATTTGCCGGATGATTTAGGATTGGCCATTCGTCTTGTTATAGCGGGACTGATTTGTTTCGAACTTGAATACTTGTTCGCCATCTGGTATGTCATCGCCGGTCAGAAAGAAGGCCTTGGTTGCATTCCGGGATTCCACTGACGTATTTTGAATGTTTTTCCTGAAGGGATGTGCATAATTTCGAATATATAGATATATATATATATATATATATATATATATATTTATATATATATATATATATATATATATATATATATATATATATATATATTACTAAAAGGACCTCATTTAAACGGGATGGTATCTAATGGAGTGTTTATTCAGAAAAAGTTACAGATACTTGATAATGTGGACTGTTTGTAAATACCAAGAATACTTGTAATATATTTTCTGAATAAATAATATATGATTCAGAATCTTCTCATTGAATTATTTTCAGTTATGTTTTTCATGTTATGAAGATTAAAAACAGCGACCCCGACATGTACTGCCATAATTCCAATATAATAATTAATCTGAGAAAAAAGAATGTTCATCATAATAATAACATCCATTGGAGAAGTTTCGAAAAACAAAATTTTCATGTCTTTGTATGACATACTGCATATATGTCATCGACCCTAGAATTATACTTTCAGTGAGAAGCCTTGGGAGGTGGCATAAAGGTCTTTGCTGTGTCGCAAGAGAAATTAGTAAACCTGTCAGTTATAGTATAACAGAAATGAAGCTAAAGTTACCTGATCGACAAAGCGCAGATTTCTTCATAAAGATTAAGAAGTTAACTGAATGACTGATATTTATTCATTGCCTCTCAGGTAACCATTGGTTGACTGATCGACATAATAGTCTAACGCACACAGGAGTCTACTGAATCAACGCTAACATGAAATCCAATATAAAATTCTTAATATATCGATGAAGGAATTTTAAAGTAGTTCCAAATCTGCCTGATAAGATAATTTCAGCTCTCAATTATGTAAGTTTCCGAGTTTGTGTCGGTTTTACTGTTCGTAGATAATTGCAGCAGATAGGTTTCATTTAACGTGCGAGTAATTGATCTTTCATTAACATTTGTTCACTTCTTCACCAAAGGAAAAATCAAGATCGTGGCATTATCAGACGCCACAAAAGCTTGGAAAAGACCTCGCACTATCTCCGAGTCTCCTCCTGGGAACTACATTCTTTCAAACCATTAAAACCCACCCGATAAGAATGGCCGGAGTAAGATAATTGACACCCTTTGGTTCTGGCACAAAGGGAAAGTGTGAAAGAAAGAAGGCTAGACCTTCTTAAGAGCGGATTCTTGAAGCTTGTTCCGTGTCACCTAAAACGGCAGGAGGTCGGCGTAGGCGGTGCGCTTTCTTGCCGCGAGGATCCCCGGTGGGCGCCAAAGGCAGGAAGAAAAGGGAGACTTGTGGCGCGGAAAACAGGCGACGGTGAGCCCCGAAATCTGGAAAATGAGCACGTGGTGACAGACACGTGGGAGGAACGATTTTGCCAAATTCTCTTGGGTGTTTTGGGGAATTAAATGACATTCCGTGCTTGTTCAGGACTGATATTTGCATTATTTTTACTAAAAATGTGTGCCTTTGCACCTTTATCTGTCTCTTGTGTGTTTGAATGTAATCTTTACGTGATTGTGTAATTTATGTATAGTACCAGGTTGATTACTGAAGCAGAGGAATTGATTTATTGTTGGTAGAACGTGAAACGTGGTTTGGCGGTACTGATAGTCTTGTTATTGTGTAAACATTTTTTTCGCAAAAGCATTTATATACAAGTCGTTATTATTTACATAAGCCTAGACATTCATTAAAAAAAGTTTTCACCTGAAGGTTTATATTCTTGCTAAACATGTCTGCTTGTGCACCCTTACTCGCCTCAAGCGTTTTTTAATAAAATCTTTATGTAATGGTGTAATATTTATGTATAGTACCAGGTTGATCACTGAAGCAGAGGAATATTTATTGTTGGAGAACGTGAAACATGGTGTGGTGATACTACTAATCTTATTATTGTGTAAATATTTTTCCAAATGCAAATATATACATCGACATTAATATTTGCATAGGCCTAAGCATCCATGATAATCGATTTCACCTGGAATGTTTCGTCCTTATTCAAAATCTCCCAGTAGCAGCGCCTTATCAGAAACAGGATCAGGATGTTTGTCAAGACCGTCCAAACTTTAGGCCTATTCACATGCTCTACTTAATTGGCTCTAGGGTATCGTTGTGATTCATTGCCACTTGCACCAAGCTACAGATGTTTGTTAGAAGATTCAGTAACACTACTTTCAGAAGACAGATGTCATTTACCCTACACCAACCCTCGCATCTCATCCCGTGTTTGCAAACCAACCGTTACGGATCTCTAGACCTATACGTTGCGACTGTGTATCATAAACCCCTCTGTTAAGGGGGATACGACTGATTGTTTGTGGAGGCTCCCTTTCTTCACCGGGCGCTTAGACGATCTTCAGTTATTCTGGGACAGCGATGCTTATCCTCATTAGGGGGGTGTTGAGGAAGGACGATTAGAAGAACAATGACCGTATAACGGAAAGAAGGGATCATCCGGATTAACTTTGTTTTTCGCAGGGGAAGGAAAAACTTGGAGATAAGGTCCACTCTCTCTCTCTCTCTCTCTCTCTCTCACCGGCTACCCAAGAGCAAGAGCTCGTGGCAGCAGAAGGCTGGTTTAATCTAAAGAATCTCTCTCTCTCTCTCTCTCTCTCTCTCTCTCTCTCTCGTTGTGAGGGCTTATTGATCTCTTGTAGAGGACCCCTTGTTTGTTGTAACAGGTGGCAGGAAGGGTCAGGCCAGGTCAGGTCAGGTCATGCCAGGTCACCCTGGCCTAGAGGAACAGGCCAATTCTTCTGTTACACCAAATGTAACGGCAGGTGAAAGGGTTAATCATTAACCTGAGAGGTGACTTTGAGTTGTTTATAAGTTTCGGGTACTCTTCCTTTTCCCACCAGATGTCCCGACAACTTTTAAACTGTTTGTTAAGTCATTCAATGGTCCTTCCTGCTTCAGTATAAAATGTGTTTTGTTTTTTATACAGTGTATGGTAAAGCACCCTTTTTTTAAACAGCCAGCGAGAATGCAGAAAAGGAAGACGAGAGAGAGAGAGAGAGAGAGAGAGAGAGAGAGAGAGAGAGAGAGAGAGAGAGAGAGAGAGAGAGATTTTAATGTTTGGATCTTCAGTTTGTAGGGGAAAGGAAATTTGATTGGCTTCACGCTGTTTTCAGTGTCTTTATTTTAAAATTCAAACAGCTATTTTCCGTTTTTCTTGATTTCTCTTGGGTCTTCTGTTGTGGTGTGGAAAAGGGACATTCTTATCATGAACACATATACAGTATATATATATATATATATATATATATATATATATATATATATATATATATATATATATATATATATATATATATATATATATTTATATTATATATATATTTATATATATATTATATATATATATATATATATATATATATATATATATATATATTATGTATATATATATATATATATATATATATAGTATATAGACATGAAAGAGCAGTATATAGACATGAAAAGTACTCAATCTTTTAAGATTTGTAGAGCAAAAACAAAATATACAATGCAATAATTGGCTACCAAAAGAAAGCACTTTTGGATTAATTCACTCATCTCATCAAAAATATTAATGACATATAGTGATATAAGAGTGCAGGAGTATGTAATACATTCAGTGGGAAAGAATGGAAGCGTTAGCTGCAATCTGCTGTTAATATTGAGAAATACTCGTACTTGGCTGACAGGTTATATATATAGGTTATGAGAGACAGTTAGGTACTACTGCCAATACAGCTGTTACAGCTGCTGCTTGTAATAATAATAATAATAATAATAAATATTATTATTATTATTATTATTATTATTATTATTATTATTATTATTATTATTATTATTATTATTATTATTATTATTATTATTAAGAAGTCAATAAAACCCAAAAAAGTATTATACCGGAATTTAGTAGAATATTCCGTAGAGTTTTTTTCCTTCTGAAGTGTCAAGTAAGATAAGATTGCAGATTGTTCACGTATTTATTATTATTGCCAAAATATTGCTTCGTCGTCTTCCATCCTGCATTGACCTCTTACAGAACAATCACACTACTTTCAAATACTCGTTTCCTTTGGCAGGTCAGGATTTTTTTTCCCCTGTTCCCACACAGGGCATATCGAGAAAGCCGGCAAGAGAAAGAGGTGGGCGTCGATATTTTGACACCCGTCTGTCCTTTCTAAGTGAAAGTGGAAATGAAGACGAGGGATTTCCGGTGAGTAATCCGTTCTCACGCTGGGGGCCGGAGAAAGAGGTCTCCTGCCCTTGCTGGAGAGGGTTAGATTGGGTCAAACAAGGTTATAGGATGGTCTTTCTGTGGAGCGGTTGTATGGGGCAGGTTAGGGTAGGGAACGGAAAAGGTCATTTTCTTTGAAGACTAAAATGCTAAAGGAAATGGATTTTGCTTTGGGAGTTTAAGTAATGCTTTAATTTCTTTATATACTCATATACACTTCGAGCGAAAAGGCGGTCACCACATACACACGCGCGCATGCGCACGAGGTCAAACAAGTTTATAGGAATGGCAAAGGTCATTTCTTTGAAGACTAAAATTCTAACGGAAATAGATTTTTCTATGGGATTTTAAACGATGATTTCATTTCTTTATACACTCATACGCACTTTGAGTGAAAAAGGAGACCACAACATACGCACGCGCATGCGCGAAAAGGGCGGTCGCCATTTTATTTTGGGGTTTTGGAGTATGATTTGATGTCTTCATACACACTTTGAGTGAAAAAGTGAGGTCACAACATACGCATGCGCTCGAACGCGCACTGAAAACGAGGTAAACATACCAGATTCCCCTCACAGCAGCATTACATTTCAGAGAATTCTTAGGAGAGGGTGCGTGCTTCCGTCATGACATCTGGAAGGAGACTGAAAGAAATCGTTAGGTTTTTTTGCTTTTATAAGAGCACAAATAGTAATTGTAACCTGTTCGGGGACCTATATCTTTAACCTTCAAAGGCCAAACTGGGTAAACTCAGTTATTAGGGGATGGTTCTTGTAATTTATCAATAATGGAATGATGCTGGAAATATGTAACTGGTTATGAAGCACTTGGTCCTTCGAAAATATGAGACCTTGATATTTGACCTTTAAAGATTAGATCTGGTCAACAGGATCACGGAATTACTGTTATAAACTGTTAACGTGGAAAGAATTCAAGTGCAAACTCAGCTCATTCTGACTTGTGACATGTAAGAGTCAAATTTTCTTGACTTATGACTTTTAAAAGTCAAATTTTCATGACTTGTGATTTTTAAGAGTAAGATTTTCCTGACTTATATATGGCTTTTAATAGTCAAATTTTCCTGACTTATGACTTTTAAGAGTCAAATTTTCCTGATTTATGACTTTAAGGAGTCAAATTTTCCTGACTTGTGACGTTTAAGAGTTACATTTTCGTGACTTATGACTTGTAAGAGTCAAATTTTCCTGGCCTATGACTTGCAAGGGCCAAATTTTCGTGACTTATGACTTGTAAGAATCAAATTTTCTTGACTTATGACTTGTAAGGTAAGAGTCAAATTTTCCTGACTTATGACTTGTAAGAGTCATATTTTCCTGACTTATGACTTGTAAGGTAAGAGTCAAATTTTCCTGACTTACGACTTTTAAAAGTCAAATTTTCATGATTTATGACTTTTAAGAGTAAAATTTTCCTGACATGACTTTTAAGAGTCAAATTATCCTGACTTATGACTTGTAAGAATCAAATTTTTCTGACTTATAACTTTTAAGTCAAATTTTCCTGACTTATGATTTTTCAGAGTCAAATTTTTATGACTTATGATTTTCAAGAGTCAAATTTTCATGACACGACTTTTAAGAGTGAAAATTTCCTGACTTTTGACTTTTAAGAGTCAAATTTTCCTGCTTTGTGACTTGCAAGAGTCAAATTTTCCTGACTTGTGACTTTTGAGAGTCAGATTTTCATGACTTGTGACTTTTAAGAGTCAGATTTGCCTGACTTACGACTTTTAACAGTGAAATTTTCCTGATTTATGGCTCTTAAGAGTCAAATTTTCCTGACATGGCTTTTAAGAGTCAAATTTTCCTGATATGGCTTTTAAGAGTCAAATTTTCCTGACTTATGGTTTTTAAGAGTCAAATTTTCCTGACTTATGACTTTGAAGAGTGAAATTTTCCTGACTTATGACTTTT
Organism: Macrobrachium rosenbergii; assembly: GCF_040412425.1. NCBI lineage: Eukaryota > Metazoa > Arthropoda > Malacostraca > Decapoda > Palaemonidae > Macrobrachium > Macrobrachium rosenbergii. The sequence continues at coordinate 35,180,344 of NC_089762.1, read as the reverse complement.
AAGTAAAATTTTATGACGTGTAAGAGTCAAATTGTACAAACAATAAGTGGGGTATTACCATTACAGCTTATAAATATGGAAAAGATAAAACACACGTAGCCACATATGAAATATTTAAACCCTTGAAATACCATGACCTTGACATTTGACTCTCGCCATTCTAGCAGATTTTCCCTGTGGTTAATACTCCAGAGAAAGTCCCCTGATGAAAATTTTCACAGAATTCAACAAAATCTTTCTCTTGGCTTTCCCGTAATCTCAATAACTGACTATCAGCCAACGTCTTTGACCTTGGTAATTCAAAAGATATGTGATATCACCTCACCAAAACATGGTCTCGTCTCAAGTCCATTTAAACAAGTAAAGTTAAGTATGCCTTAGTTTTACCAGACGACTGAGCTGATTAACAGCTCTCATAGGTAGAATGCACCGAAGTTTCTTCTACGCAATCAAGTTTTCTGTACAGCATATAATGCTGTGTGAAACTCTCAGTTACGACTTGGCAGCGCGTAGTTGCTCCCCAGATGCGGTCAAGTCAAGGTGCTTCTCCGACGCCTCTGGAAAGCGCTGCCAGACGCACGATCCGTGGCTAACCTTAATCGTAAATAAAATAAAAACTACTAAGTCTAGAGGACTGTAATTTGGTATGTTTGCTTATTGGAGGGTGGATGATCAACATACCAATTTGCAGCCCTCTAGCCTCTGTAGTATTTAAGATCTGAGGGTGGGCAGAAAAAGTGGGGACGGACAGACGAAGCCATCTCAACAGTTTTCTTTTACAGAAAACTAAAGGCGAGAATTTTTTTTCCTACTACGGCGGACATTGCGTGTCTGCGCTTGGTCAAGTGCGTAGGGTATGGCCCGGCTCCCGTGGATGGTAAGTCTTCAGGGATTTTCGAGTTTCTTCATTTCTCATGAGACTGGATTTGGGAATTTTTTTCTATAAATGAGGCAATATTATTGTTGTTGAGAATATCTTGGGAGTTTTATTATTTGCCCTGTATTCATTCGGTATTTTTAAAATATCCCTCTCTTGTATTGTTTATCATCTTGTAAAATGAGGCAGTAATATTGTTGCGGAGAATACCTTGTAAGCTGTAATATATCCTCTTTTTCATTCGGTATTCTCAAAATATCCCTCTTTTCCGTTTATCATCTTTCATTCAAACTGAGACAATAATATTGTTGATGAGAATATCTTGTATGCTTTAATATTTCCTCTATATTCGTTCGATATTCTCTAAGCATCCCTCTTTCCCATTGTTTATCATCTGGATCGAGACATAACTTATCACAGCTTGTTACTGACGTCACTGCTCCTGGATCACAGCTTGTTACTGACGTCACTGCTCCTGACCAGGACAATACCGACTGTCGATGAAGAGATGTTTAATCACTGATTGATTTTCTTATCTGGCGGCAGAACCTTTTGGTTTCACTGCTGTCAGTTGACGACGTCTGCTCCTTTCCTGACAAAACGTAAATAGTTTTTTAATTTTTTGATTTTCCATACGTAGCAGAACATGCAAATGTGCATGAGTGTTAGTTGACAGGCTGGTTTCCGGTGGTTGAACTTTTTTTCATACGTGTTTTATGATTGATTCTGTGTTGGTGAAAATAATTTCAAAACATCATTCTTTTTATGATTGATTCTATATATATAAAATAATATATATATATATATATTATATATATATATATATATATATATATATATATATATGTATATATATATACACATACACACACACACTTATATATTTATACAAACATATATATATATATTATATATATATATATATATATATATATATATATATATATATATATATATATATATATTTACACAGTCTCCAAAGGAAGTTAGACTGGTAGGTAAGTTGCCCATGCTCTACGTGTTTACCTGGCAGTTGCCGGCCGGGGTATGTGCCCCAGGGCAAGATATGGGTGTAAGAAAAAGGAAAGTTACAAGTGTGTGACAACAGGCTTCCCCTATTGTCTGGTTATTTTCGTGTTTATAGGCATCTTTTGTTTTCGAACCCTCTCTTTCCCGCGAGAAACCTCTCTCTATGACAGCTTTCCCTATTATTCCTTTATTTTTTTCCCCCGTCGTGTTTTCGTTTATGTCTCTTTGGGTTTACGGGTGTCTATTTTATATACAGTATATTTATGTATATATATATTATAATATATACATACACACATATGTATATATACAGTATATAGAAATAATCAACACACAATCACTTGTGGAGCAGAAATAAATTTCTGACTCACATCAGGATCGAACCCAGGTCTTTCAGTTGAAGGGCAAGGCAGTGGCACTTAGCTTCCAACTTCTTTTATGACTTGCATGGCCTAGTGGGCAGCGCCCTTGCCTTTCAACTGAAAGACCTGGGTTCGATCCTGATGTGAGTCAGGAATATATATATATATATATATATATATATATATATATATATATATATATATATATATATATATATATATATATATATATATATATATATATATATATTAACTTTATATAAATTGTTCTGCATTTATCTAACACCTCATTCAAACTTGTTCTTGATAATGTGGACTGTGTCCAAGAAAGCTTGTAACTTTTTGAATAAAAACTCCATTAGATACCAAAATGTCCTTTTAGTAATATATATATATATATATATATATATATATATATATATATATATATATATATATATATATATATATATATATATATATATATATATATATATATATATATATATATATATATATACTCGTATATCGTCCCTAGTGTGACGAACTGGCGTAAACCATTTTTGCCTCGTTCTGAGAAAATAGACTTCAAAGAATTTTAATTAGCTCATCTTTTGTGGAAATTTTGTTGGCAGATCTGAGACGCTTTGAGTGGAAAACTCAAAAGATTAAAAAAAAAAAATTGGGATATGCAGTTTGTCAAAACAGGGACGATACCATCACATTGCCGTGACATTTTGTTATTCACAAACATTAAGCTACAAATGTTATTTGATATACAGTTCGCTCTGCCTAGGAAACAGTACCGAAGGGGAATTGCAGATGATAAGTGTTAGTCACCAGGTGGACTCGAACCACCAACAGCAACTGCCTCAGACTTCAGTGACGAGTCCTTTCACCGCTCGACATTCGTACAAGTTTTCAAGCCATTAATACTGACTTTTTTTTTTCATTTGGGCGCTTGCAAGCAATGAACTTGAATGCTGAATCTAATGGATTAAAATTCCAGAATTTCTCTTTGCTTCCTTTACTTTGCTTACTTTAAATTGAATTATTTGCTATCTGTGTTGCTTTTACTTCTTTTTCTTTATTATAACCAGTATTTGCAACCCTTACTGAAGCTTATCACTACCATTGAATATTTGCTGTTATCTACACCACATCTTTTCTTCTTCTTCTTCTTCTTCTTATTATTATTATTATTATTATTATTATTATTATTATTATTATTATTATTATTATTATTCAGAATTCTTCTTTAGTGAGAGCAAAGTATATGTGCGTGTCTATGTGTTTGTGTGTGTGCGTGCGCTCGCGCGCGCTTGTGTGACCACATCCGACCCTTACCACGAGGTCAGAAAGGCCAAAGCGAGTGAAAACACTCGATCACAAGATTTAAATCCTGTTTATTTGGGCCTCGTCTTTGATGCTCAAGGAGCCTGGTGGGTGGAACATTTAGGATCGATTACCAGTGGAAAGATTTAATGATTTTTTATGCGATTTTATTTTATCTGATTTTTTTTTTAGCGTTCGCGAAAGTTTATATTTGTTGGTTGCAGTGTGATGTATATATGTATATATAATATATATATATACATATATATATGTAATATATATATGTATGTTATACATATATATATATATATATATATATATATATATATGTATATATATATATATATATATATATGTATATATATATTATATATATATATATATATATATATATATATATATATATATATATATATATATATATATTACCTCATGCATTTCTAAATATAGGTTTGATAGCTAAAAAGAATGTTTTTGTCATTTGAAAATATATACATATGTATATATATAATTTGTGTATATAAAATATTTATATGTGTATATTCCCGAATAAAACATTTGTATATTCTCTCTCTCTCTCTCTCTCTCTCTCTCTCTCTCTCTCTCTCTCTCTCTCTCTCTCTCTCTCTCTCTCTCTCTCAGCGATCCGTAGTCTGCAATCGAACGCACGAAGCAGAGGAAATGCCATTCATACTCATGTCCTCATAGCCATGTTGGTTCATGTTGTTTACTGTTATCTTATCTTGTAGTTCAAGTAATTCCCATCTCTCGTCGTCAAGGTCCTCAGTAAACCCTCTTTTGGAAATATTTGATTATGAGTTACGAATTTTTTTATAGGGATATTTACTTAATATTTTTTGTTTATAACTTGTAAGGAAAGCCTATTGTATTGTGAAGGTCTCAAAACAGAATGTCATTCTTGAGTAAGTTGTTATTTAATTGACGAATTTTATATTTTTTAAAGAGGAGAACGTGGTTTTAAGTTATGTATTTATTATATATTGGAATATTTACTTTATCTTCTCTTTATTTCTTGTAAGAAAAGCCCATTGTATCATGAAGGTCTCTGAACAGAATGTCATTGTAACGTAAATAATGATTTTATTGATTGATGATTTAATTTTTTAGAGTGGAAACGAACGTAACATCAATATACACATTAAACGGAACTGCTATACAAGTACATATTATAATGAGAAAAAACATTTTTCAGAATATTAATGCCTCTATATAATTTGAAATGGAAGCTCAAAGTCATATGCATATAAGCGGAATCACCAGGCTCAATATGGATTTCTTTTTAGCGAGAAAAACAGGAAGACTCTTTGAGACAACATCAACGAATGCTGTCATGACCCTCAGAAGGGATTCGGGTTTGGAGGGGTAGGGGTATAGGTATGGGCATTGGCTGGGGTTGGGTATAGGCATTGGTGGGGGTTTGGATGGGTGTGTGGGGAGGATTGTGCTAGACACGGGATATCCAGTTAGAAGTCTTGGGGTAGGGGAGGGTGGAGGGAGTTCACGAGACAGCTGATTCTGAAATTTTGGTATTTCCGTCTCTCTCTCTCGAGCGAGCGAGCGCGGGCGTGTGTGTGTGTGTGTGACGTCTATATGAGATTTTTCTTCTTTTTTTTTCCCCCTCATTCATTTTTTTGTCTACACCATACTACAGGGTCTTTCAAAGGAGCCATTACATGCTGTTGTTTACATTCTAGGGATTAGTCTGGTATTTTATGAAGTACGAAAGGATTGACTCGCTATTCGCTCCGCCTAAAGTTTTGCCGGCCTGGGGGTAGTGTGTGGAGGGGGGGGTAGGTAGGCAGAAGAAGTGCTTTGTAAACCCTGTGTATGTATGTTTACGGTCACCGTGAGTTTCTACGGCGAGGAATGTAGTAAGGAAGACGGAGATGTAGCTCTGCCGTGCTTAATTACTCAGTTACGAGATTACTACATTTTGTTTCCATGTGAGGAAGAAGAGGAAGAGGTCTTTACATTCGCTAAGGTTTTAAGTTACTCGCCCAATGAATTTGCTGGGCATTATCTGGGGACGACGTGAGTACGGAAAGGGAGAATTCAATGGGAATTATATGTACCGTATATACAAAGGTCACATGTGGCTTCATAATAGTATTCTTACAATAGGTGTGTAAGAGCCTTATTACAGTGCAGAAGGCAGCACGTAATGTAAGAAACTTATGTAAATTATCGCTCTCTCTCTCTCTCTCTCTCTCTCTCTCTCTCTCTCTCTCTCTCTCTCTCTCTCTCTCTATATCTATATATATATATGTGTGTGTGTGTGTTTGTGTATGTATGTATATACATTCATTTATATAAATGTGTATGTATGTATATATATATATATATATATATATATATATATATATATATATATATATATACATACATACATACATACATACATACATACATACATGTATATGAATAATACTTGAGAATAATGCTTGAGTTGGTATTATTATTATTATTATTATTATTATTATTATTATTATTATTATTATTATTATTGTTGTTGTTGTTGTTGTTGTTGTTGCAGTAATAAAGAAGGCTCACGTCTCCCATATGGTACTAATTCCTCCTATTGCAGAAACGATAAAGACTAAACGTCTGCTAAACTGTACTCAGATATAATTCCCATTCAAGACTGTTAAAAGTTCAATACCCTTCTTTGTCGGCAGACACGTTGGCATTTTGCACAGAGGCGTTTGTGATCCTTTATCATCATCCCGACGATGACGAGCGCAATATGGAACTGGTTATTCTATTGAGTCAATCAATACATTTTTTTTTATTTTATATGCGACTGACTGCAGGAATTCGATATTGCATTGCAGATGATTGGTTCGATCGTCCGAAGGCGAGTGGGATGTAGGCTGTTGCAATTTGCTGTAAATCGTTTTATTGATTCGATCGATGAGGCTTGATTTTATACGTAGCGCATTCGGTTTTCCTTTGTATTTCATTTGTTGTTTGTTAATGACGCCATTTTAATCGATGTTGCGTGTTAGCGTTATTTTGTTCATTTTTATAATAGGAGATTAGTGGTACTGATTATTAACACCATTTTGTATGTGATCATTCTAAACATGTGTCAGCTCAGAGTTGTTTGACATAAATATCTGGAAACAAAATACCTGATAACTCTCTCTCTCTCTCTCTCTCTCTCTCTCTCTCTCTCTCTCTCTCTCTCTCTCTCTCTCTCCATACTAAGCAACAAGTTCGAAGAAAAACGGACAGGTGGACCTACCCGGCTACACAATTTCCTGTTGTATCGAATGCCTCTAGTATCATTTACAATAGGATTATCCAAAGCACCCTGTTTAATATCAGGTGTCCCACAAGGAGCACTTCTTGGTCCTACCGGATAGTGATACTGAAAACAACCAAAATAGTTCATTTACCTCTGTAATTAACGACTCACGTGAAAATGGAACTAGGTAGTAGAATATATAGCTTTATGACCTTCCATGGTGCGCTAGAATGTGAATGATGAAACTAATTAGCATCCCGCGCAGGCAATGACACCATCAGATTCTGTGCAACTAGAAAATCAAAGAGGGATTGATTCGGAATCTGTCATTACACCCATAAAAAACAGACAGTTTTGTCCTTCAGTTCATGTCAGTCTTACTACTGGTGTCACACGATCTCTACTTCAGCCTGGTCTTCATCATAACTTGACTGAGATCCCTCGTGTAATTCATCGTTTGCTCTCAGCCTATGGAGCTGAACTTGGCTACATCTCGGCCATGACAAATCACCATATTTAAGTATAAGTTAAACAAGTGCCTGATTCTTTTAACCGGATGACTCAACATGCATTGCCACTGACCTTTTCAGCTACCCCGACACAGACCTCGATTCTAACTGGACCAGGCACTTTGTATTCAATTTCAGAGTCAAATAAAGCATCGTTAACGTCATTGCTTTAGGTGATTGCAACGAGTAATACTCGGATTATGAAAATCAATAAATATTGCAATATGACTGAACCACTTTCTCTTGTGACGATTGTTTCACCTGCGGTAATCTACGCCCAAACTTTGGAGGTTAACCACTTGACTCGGAATCACCTGCAGTTACTCTCGAGTTTTGGGTTCCAATGTTACCTATTGCCGACGGCGCTATATCCCTCCAGTTAATCCTGAGATTAATTTGAGAATTTATGTTGCCGTGATGTTTTGTAGGTGATAGTCCCATGTTCCGTTAGACGAATCCTCAGGTTTTTTTTTTTTTTTTTTTTTTGCTTACTAACTGAAATTTGTTTATTCCTTCTTGGAATTATAGCAGTTTCTTCATTCCCTTTTCCTTAATTGCTTTTTTACCCGTTCCAGTATACCAACATGATTAGGATTTTAATGATATATTTCATATTCAGATGCTTTTTTTTTTCCAGATACCTGTCTCTAGCGCCAGTTTCATTCTCGTTACTTTTACCTGTTTCTTGCAATCTCAGCTCTTTATCGTGTCTTCTTATATATCCTCTTCCAAGAAAGGTATCCTTTCCTATACCTTCTTATAGGGAAGTATTATTCTTTTGCTAAGCCCGAAAGTTTTATTTTACTGGTTTTGTGCGTGAGTTCATTTGGCTTGGTGTAGATAAAAATACTGTTTGTTCAGTGACATGTCTCCTCTTTTTTATTTTTAGAGTTTTCCTGTTCTTTTCTTGAATGTTATCTATTTTCCGTTTTCCTTTGAATTTTCGGAAAACGAATGATATTAAGTTTCTTGCCGTGATTTTACATATTTCCAGCATCTCATTTTTTATTCTCTTTCCAGGTATGTCGATTCTTACCTCCGGCTGAAATTCTGCGGATCAGGTATGTTCTTGTGATATACCTTAATATGAACGTTATTTAATAAAAAAAAATACTACTTTGTTCTTGTTTTATGTTAAAATGTTATTTTTACTTTTAACTCTTTGGGTTCTTTCGTCCATTTCGTATTTTTTCCATGGAATATCAACATCATTTCTGTCACTGATTTTTTGTTTATTTGATGTATATATTTATATTTGTTCATATAATTTTATCCCACTTGTCCTTAATCACGATATAACTGTGAAATAAGTTCTTCAGTAAATTCAAGATAATCCCTACTCCAATGTATAAAACTTGACCTTTTACTGTTTGTTTGCTCAAACATATCATATGATAATGATGTAACTTTTGGGTTCTTTAAAAGCCGCGACCTCTATTACGTTATTTTACTTAATTTCCTCCTCGTGGAAACATTGAGGACTACTATTCATGACTTTTTCTTTTGCAACTTGGAGGTATTGAGAATGTTTGGCTTCTTATTACGTTACTGGAAACATTTGGCATCTTATGTTACAGGATGCATAGCCAGCTTTCGCTACTTGTAACATTTGCTAACTTGAGTCACAGGAAAACTTCGGTAACTTAATGTTATTTGAGTCATTTGGTAATTCATGTTCTTGTAAATAATCAGTATGTTATGTGACCAACAATATTTGGTACTAACGGTATAAGAACCATTTGGCCTTCTAAGTTTATGGATGCATTTGGCAACTTAGGTTACTAGAATTACATTTAGGAATTTATATAATACTCCATAAACATCTGTAAAACTCTAAGATAAGAGCTGAAGACTACCTAGGAACCAAGAGGTGTTTACAGTTTCTGTGATTATGTGATTTCGAAAGGTATGTTTATGCAGTGCTCTTAAACAAAATTCACTCACACTCGCATTGAGACTGGTTTTATCATTTTGAGGAGACGGGATATGTTGAGAATCATTACTTATCACAATTTCATTTGGATAAGGTACATAATATGAATTTTCTCAATACTACACGCGCGCGCGCACACACACACACACTCAAAATGGACCCTTGTTATCCAGTGTGTAGGATTTGAGATAACAGAAAGGTTGACTTCCAGAGGGAAAATGGTGTGTGGTTGCAATGAATAAATAAATATTATATATAAATATATATATATATATATATATATATATATATATATATATATATATATATATATATATATATATATATATATATACATATATAATATTTCTGACTCACATCAGGATCAAACCCAGGTCTTCCAATTGAAAGGCAAGGGCGCTGCCCACTAGGCCATACAAGTCATAAAAGAAGTTGGAACCTGAGGGCAACTGCACCCAAGGAATTACAGCATTCCTACTTCTTTTATGACTTGCATAGCCTAGTGGGCAGCCGCCTTGCCTTTCAATTGGAAGACCTGAGTTCGATCCCGATGTGAGTCGGAAATTTATTTTTTCCATACGTGATTGTGTGTTGATTATTTCTATCTTATTCACTGAGAAGGGATAATTCGAGTGAAATGCTGTCAATTGGGTCGTTGCTGAGTCGGGAAGTTGGGGAAAACACGCTGGTATGCAAGCAGTTAGCTTGCCCAGGTAATTCTTTGGGTGCAGTTGCCCTCAGGTTCCAACTTCTTTTATGATTTGTATAGCGTAGTGGGCAGTGCCCTTGCCTTTGAATTGAAAGACCCGGGTTCGATCCTGATGTGAGTCAGAAATGTATTAAGACACTGGTCACACACATTATACGTACATACGCATACACATATATTTGGAGGTATAATTATGTATATATATCATATATATACTGTATGTATATATATATATATATATATATATATATATATATATATATATAATATATATATATATATATATATTGTGTTAGTGTGTGTTTATGTATAATGTGTGGTATAGCCAGTGTCTTAACCATTAAAAAATAAAAAAAACACTGATTTTAGCACTCAAGTTTACTTTCGGAGGCGATAAGATCAAAGAATGCGCCCGATAAGCGAAAGTGAAATCAGACAGCATTACTCGGGGAAAATCCCCTCATGTAACCTCACGTTGCCTAGCAACCTCTCACTGATTAACGAAGTCAAATTAATATCAGTATAAAATTTTTTCCTTTTTCTATTCTTTTGTCTGACGTTCCTACTTATTATTATTATTATTATTATTATTATTATTATTATTATTATTATTATTATTATTATTATTATTATTATTATTATTACTCAGAAGATGAGCCCTATTCTTATGGAACAAACCCAAAGGGGCCATTGACGTGAAATTCAAGCTTTGTGTTCATTCGAAGGAAGTAACAGAAGGTGATTGGAAATACAGAAAGAGGACATCTATTATTAGAAAAACAGATAAATTAACAAATTAATAAATAAATAAAAATGTAAGTAATTCAAATAAAAGTCGAATTGTATTAGGGCAGTAATGCGTTGCATCTTCGCTTGAACTTCTGAAGTTCCAATTGCACGACATCATCTAAGAGATTTCAATCAAACTTTGACCAGACTTGATGCAAGGGTACACCATCACGAACAGATGAGGAATCAGAAGGCTTTGTGTTAAACTGTTTTGCTTGTTAATATTTGCATGGTGTAATTGGCATTCTTAAGTGCTGGGCAAGAAGCACACAAACATGTCCAGATCACTGATTGAAATCATTTTTGTTTTGTGTGTACTCATAGTCAAGAACTGAATAGTATCTCTCTCTCTCTCTCTCTCTCTCTCTCTCTCTCTCTCTCTCTCTCTCTCTCTCTCTCTCTCTCTTAGCTTTTACGGTCGTACTCACCACAGCTTCAACAGAAGTCAGTTCATGGAAAATGATTGGTTTTCTTTTAACTAATTACTTAAACTTCAAGAACGGCAATGCATCTTAAATTTGCTGTATGAATCAGACCGTATCGTCTGTACTTAATAAGTGGAAATCAGATGACTATTTTTAACATCCATTTTATATTAATCTGTTTTATTACAGTTATATATCTATATCATCCTGAAAAAGGGCTTTATCTCAAGGGCCGATTAAGGGTAGGTTGGGATGAAGTAATATTGAAATAAGTCAGGCAGTGGTTTTAAAAGAATGGTTTTTTTATTTATACCTCTGCCCTAATATAAAATTTTATTCTAAGGGTCGATTTACTTGTTGTGAAACCGAGGTGAGGTGATAGTCTGAGTTATCTGTTAGCTGGGATCATAACTGGTAGTAAGTCATGAATAATTTTGAAAATTTCCCTGGTTTGCAATTTGAAACCGGACTTTGACAGACGTTCAGGAGTAAGTTCTCAACACAGTCTTAGTTTTTTCACACTCTTCTGAAGTTTTTTGCAATGGTCTGTGGCAACCCCCCCACCTCCCGGCGGGGTGCCGTAAACTCCCCAGCCATTCCCCCCATTTTATGTCGTCTTTGGAAATTGAGGCAATATGCCTTATGGAGAAATCAAGAAGTTAAGGGTCGGCATTTTGATTATTTCAATTCCATATGTATCTGGTAAAAAAGAAGTGACCGGTAGCCTCTCTCTCTCTCTCTCTCTCTCTCTCTCTCTCTCTCTCTCTCTCTCTCTCTCTCTCTATATATATATATATATATATATATATATATATATATATATATATATATATATATATATATATATATATATATATATATATATATGTGTATGTATATATGTATATATATATATATATATATATATATATATATACATATGTATATATATATATATTATACATATTTATATATATGTATATATATACATATATATACATACATAAGAACATATGTGTGTGTGTGTGTGTGTGTGAATTTTTGTCACTGATACTGTGTTCTAGTTTAGAAACAATTTTATTCGCTCATAATAAAACCCTTACAAAACCCACTAATCGATTAATATCCGTATTCAGTGTGGTATCACCCATGCATCCCCATTGCTTAAAAAATGAAAATATCTGATGACCCAAATTGATTTAGCCGTTCGCCAGAACGAGTGGGTGATGACGTTTGCGGATGAAGAAGTGTGACGTTTACGAGTAGTAAAATCACTCATTTCTCTTACTTTCAGCTCATCACAGAGAGTGTAAATTTCAGTGGCTTGTAAAAGGTGTGTTCTTATTAAGAACAGGTAATCCTCCCGGTTACATGGCTCGTGGGGCAACATTAAGCAAGATTCTAAAGCAGTGGTGCTTGACCTTGTTTCAGTGCCCGTACCCCTTGATATCACAGAAAAATTTCTCGTGCCCCCATCCAATATAAATACAATACAAACGTATGAAAAGGATTAGTGACACAAAACTTCTCTGGCTATCATGTCTCGTACCCCCAGGTTGAAGGTTTCGTGCCCTTTTTGGGGGTACAGGTACCCCAGGTTAAGCTTAACCATTCTAAAGAATTATGTATGGGTGAAATAACTTTATGGGCACGGAAAATTAAGTAGTTTTAGGTTTTCATGTAAGGCGTTTCTCCGTTATGTATAAACTGTGTATATATATGTAGTTTCTTTTAAGGTCAATAGGACGATCAGCATAATGTCCTTATCATATACCAAACAATAAAATTAGAGGCAATGTAAAAATGAGGCTTAATAACCAAATTAAGTTTGAGAGATCTGCTCTGTGAAGGATGTTGGGTAACAAATGTCGGGAAAAACAAAAGCAGGGAGAAATTCCCGAAGTTGCATTCGTTGTAAAGATATAGGGGCATGAGGGAATCCCATATTTCTGAAGGAAAGTATACAGAAGATATAGATGAAGATAGTGTTGCGGTAGCGGTAAAAGTATAATGATTAATAAATTTAGCTTCTATTTTACTAAACTGGAACGTTATTATTATTATTATTATTATTATTATTATTATTATTATTATTATTATTATTATTATTATTATTATTATTATTATTTCAAAGAATTGCAACTAAATAGCTCAGCACGGTAGCACATGGCAGTTCAGTGATAGCTGTACCTTTCATGATTTGCTGAAATGAAACTCACGTATTTCTATTTATGTTCAGATAAAAAGGATACATATTTATATATTGTAATGATGATTGTTTTTTAGCATCAACTATGTGTGTGTGTGCGTGCGTGTGTATGTGTATTTGTGTATGTGTTAGATGCTTCAAAACCTCGCGGAAATGACATTCAACATGATTCATGTAACCCTCTCGAAACGTACGCAAAATCTGATATGGTACAGCATATACGAATTTATTAATCTCATATTGCAGTCAAGCAGGTGGATTCCACCATTGAAACCAGTCAGTCGAAATAGCTTCGTCACCCCTTAAATAGGCAGCTCATAGAAAATGGGATATGGGCAATACCTCGAGACGTCTCAAATTGCTGCCGTAATCAGCATCATCATGACTAACCCCGTAGAGTAATGGCGAAACGTTTGCAGTTGAGAGAGTTCACGCTACTGTGTTTAGTCTTTTGCTTCACTCTGCGGTTCTGATGGTGTCAGCATTAATGCTTATCTATGCGCACGACAGATTTGTTTAAGGCATCTATGCAAGGACGAGAGTCACCAGTTTGTGAATTATTTGCATTTCATGGTGTTCTCTAAGAAAATTCCAATATATGGACTGCTTTTTAAAACTTTGTTCATGTTTTCTTTGTTAATTTTTCTACGCTGCATTTCGAGAGCTATTTGACTGAGATGAGACTGAAAGTGTATCTCACAATAAAGTTGTTCTAGAGTTCAATACAGATCGTAGAGGCCTTATTTACATTTTATATAGAATAAAGCTAACACTTTCCTTTGAGCTATTTTACATCTTAAAGAAATGAAGTAAATAAACAGGGAATGCTGGGTGGGTAGTATACCCAGGGAAATGAATGACTTAATTAAGGGCCGTCATATGCGTTGGGCGCACGACTCATACCCAGATTGTATGACCTGTCATTGTTGTATCAGATCAATCTGACCTTATGCGATCACGGGCTCTTGGTTTTCAGAACAGTTCATAGTGAACTTTTAAATGTGGCGCGACCCTAACGCTAAATTCTTAGCGAGGAGTGAAGAAGCACAAG
>NC_089762.1:35153390-35160890 GCF_040412425.1 Macrobrachium rosenbergii | reverse complement strand
ACATTTACATATATATATATATATATATATATATATATATATATATATATATATATATATATATATATATATATTATACACACACACACACACACACACACACATATATATATATATATATATATATATATATATATATATATATATATATATATATATATATATATATGTATGATTGTGCTACCATTCCCAAATGGCATGATCAGGCTATGCTTTCAAATAATTCAGGTTAACAGCATTTGCCAAACTTACTAAAAATGACAGTCATTTGCTAAAACCGATAATTTTTGGGAAAGTGTAATTGCTATATGTTAATTTATTGTTTTTGTTGTTGAAAGGCGAGATATATGGTGTTGGCTGTCTTCGTATTTATAAAAGCAGTGGTAATTATTTCACATCTGATACAATATCAATATTTATATACCGTTGATATTTTGCGAATGTAATTCTTTCCTGATTGCAGTCAGGGAATGTTGGTAATCTTCCGCGGATCGCTGATACTTCAGTTATATTCATTAGTCATTAATATCAATGATAAAAGCCCCGCTGCCTGAATAAGTATGTAATGAGGCATATATATATGTGTGTGTATATATATATATATATATATATATATATATATATTATATAGTCTGTGTGGTTGTGTGGGTGGTGAAAGATTATGTATGTGCTTATGCACTTAACATATTTATCCACGTGTTTACGTAATGGCAACCATATGGGAGCTGAAACCCAATGACGGATGCGAGCCAGTGCAAAATGGTGCTCTGTGCCCGAGGGCATTATGGAATTTGAAATTGGCGTTGGCATTAACACGACGACTTAACGCCATGAGCGAGAATAATGCCCGTAATCGAAAGGTCGAGGGCACGACTTGTGAGGTCAAAAGGCCAGATGGCTTCCATTCTTGTATGCAAGTTGGTGCCAATGTAAAACTTTAGGGGTATCCTTTGTTTTTATTTTTTTTGTTTTTTTTTTGAGACGAAGTTAATTTTGGGGGAAATGCCTTTTGTCTTTTTTTTTTTTTTAAGACGAAGATAATACAGCAAAAAACAAGGGGTCGTTGTATTCTCATCTGGGATCAGGCCACATACCTCCCATTCCCGTTTGGAAGTTGAAGCCAATGTAAATTTTTAAGAGAGATGCCTTTCTGTAAGTATTTTTTTAATATCATAAAGTAAGAAAGATGGGTTCGTTTTATCCTCATTTGGGATCAGGGTATATGGCAACGTAAATTTGTAAGGGAGATGCCTTTATATATATATATATATATATATATATATATATATATATATATATATATATATATATATATATATATATATATATATTTTTTTTTTTTTTTTTTTTTTTTTTTTAAGGCAAAGATTATAAAGCAAGAGAGATGGGGTCGTTGTATTCTCATTTGGGATCAGGGCCGAGGTCAAAAGGCCAGATGGTTTCCATTCTCGTTTGCAATGTAAAGTTGATAATGTAAAGCTTTAATATAGATGACCCCTTATATATATATATATATATATATATATATATATATATATATATATATATATATATATATATATATATATATATATATATATATATGTCTTTTTTTAAGATAATAAAGCAAGAAAGACGGGGTTGTTGCATTCTCATTTGGGATCAGGGTCCGGCGCTGCTGCTTCTCCTGCGACCCAATTTAACGACTGTCGGTAATGGGGCAATTTTGACCAATTAGAAACGGTCGTGGTTCTGTTTTAATTGGCAGAGGCTCTCCGTGCCCCCTCCCCCTAGGCGGTCCAATACGCTCGTCGTCGTGGACCCGTTTGCGAGGTGTCGATTGTGGGTCAAAATACATCTTTGTGGTTTCAAGAGAGTTAAGAGGAGATAGCCTCTCTCTCTCTCTCTCTCTCTCTCTCTCTCTCTCTCTCTCTCTCTCTCTCTCTCTCTCTCTGCGGAGGAAATCAACTTGGCAAGGTGCACCGTCTCCCGGGCAACCTCTTCGGCAGTAGCTGCTGCATCAGCAGTTATGCCTGCAGGGGTCTTAGGCAGGTATGTGTGTGTATGCCACCTCAGGCAGTCAAGTGGACTGTGCTAACTTGACAGCTGACCTCTCACATCCTGCTCTGCACGGCGTTTTTCTCTCGCTCGTATTTTTTCACTTGAGTATATAAGTGTGTGTGTGTGTATATATATATATATATATATATATATATATATATATATATATATATATATATATATATATATATATATATATATATATATATATATATATATATATATATATATATATATATATATATATATATATATATATATATATATATATATATATATATATATATATATATATATATATATGTTTTATATATATACTCATTTTCTACTAGTATTACAGCATTGGTGGATTTTTGGCACCTTAAATAATACAGTTGGCATTTCATAAAATTTTTAGCGGATTTTCCGTTTTATAACTGTATTTTATAATACTTTTTTTTTTGCTCTGAATTAATCTGACACTGATTCTTTTGCGTTATTACCCTCTATTTTTTTATAGTACTTCGTTTTAATATTTTTTTTACGTAATATTGCTCCCATTTCATTCTTTTAATTACGGCTCATTTAATTTTCCTATTTAGATTTAATGCTTTTGTTCCGCGTTCTCTTTCTCATGCCATTTTCTTTGTGTTCGTTTCAAGTGGACTTCTGAAACGGGCTTCGTTTTGGTCGACCATAACGGAGCTTTAAACCGACACATTTGCTTTTTTTTCTCCGCCGCGTTACAATTGCTGCGGTTCTTTGTGGTATTGAGAGAGAGAGAGAGAGAGAGAGAGAGAGAGAGAGAGAGAGAGAGAGAGAGAGAGAGATCAATATGTCTGTTATTGTAGGAGTGGGACTTACTTGAGAGAAAGAGAGATATCAATATGTCTGTTATTGTAAGAGTGGGACTTACGAGAGAGAGAGAGAGAGAGAGAGAGAGAGAGAGAGAGAGAGAGAGAGAGAGAGAGAGAGAGATCGGTATGTTATTGTAGGAGTGGGATTTACTTGAGAGAGAGAGAGAGAGAGAGAGAGAGAGAGAGAGAGATCGGTATGTTATTGTAGGAGTGGGATTTACTTGAGAGAGAGAGAGAGAGAGAGAGAGAGAGAGAGAGAGAGAGAGAGAGAGAGAGAGAGAGACTCGCGGCATTTCCTTCATTTTACGTGGGACAGGAAAGAAAAATTAGGCCTGAATATCATTGTGACGTCACTTGACCCAGCATCTCAGAAGAGGAGGCTGTTATGAAATGCTGAATCACTAGTGTCGATTACACTTATGGTAAGTGTAATCCGCAGGGTGGTTTTTTAAAAGAAGTGGTAAATGTAATACACACTGCTTTCAAAGTAATGGTCAATAAGAGAAATGGTGAATGGGATTCACAGACTGGTTTTAAAGTAAGAATAATGTAATCCACACACTGGTTTAAAAGTAATGATAAATATAATCCGCAGACTGGTTTTAAAGAAATGGTAAATGTAATCCTCTGGCTGCTTTTAAAGAAATGGCAAATGTAATCCAAAGACTTATTTTAAAGTAATGTAAAGTGTAATCCACAGACTTGTTTAAAGGTAATGGCACATGTAATCCACAGCTTGGTTTAAAATTAATGGTAAATGTCATTTACAGACCGCTTTTAAAGAAATTGTAAGTGTAATTCACAGACTGGTTTCAAAGTAACACCAGCTGTAATTTGCTTTTTTTTTTATCTGAAGTTGCGTCAGACGTTATATAGTCATGGGAATCAAGCAGATAGAATTTACCTTTCTTTCCTACTTAAGGAAACGTTTGAATAAGAACTCTTTTACTGTTGGCGATGATGCGGATGAAGGTTCTTGGAACTCTTGGAAAGAGATACCTTTAAAGCTAATATGCCATTATCTTTTTTAGTTTTCTTTTTGGTACTATTTTTGTTTGCACACACACACACACACACACACACACACACACACACACACACACACACATATATATATATATATATATATATATATATATATATATATAATATATATATATATTCTTCTTTCGTTTAACGTGCTTTTTCCCATTTTATATATATATATATTATTCATTTACTCTTGAATTCGTTGTTATCCAAATTCGTTTTTTGGAAATAATAATAATAATAATAATAATAATAATAATAATAATAATAATAATAATAATAGAGTTTATACTCACACTGGCGATCATGGCTCTATCATACAAGCATAAGCTCAAGATAAAGATACAGACAGAGCTTGCATAAGCCTATACTTAAACAGTACAGCCGGAGATGCCTCGTACAAAGATAATGAATTGTAAGTGGATGATGCTGTAGTTTTGTGCCCTCTGCTGGGCTGTCATTTTCCTTTGAAGTTGCCGCATAAGGATTTCTTTGTAGAGGGAATAAAGTGCTTTGTGTTCCTGGAGTAATTGCAGTGAATTAGGAATTAGTATGAATAATCTCCACCAGCCATTTGCCATTCTCTTCACTGAATGACATTGTTGTTCATTTAGAGGAGCCACGGAGTTTTTTTTTATTTTTTTATTTGGAGGGATTTTTTTTATTATAGATTATTACTTTTATTCTTCCCCCTAAACTTAATGACTAAACTAAATATTGGTCTTGGAAATGTATTTTTTACTTTTTATTTCATATATATATTACTTGTATTTTTTCTCCCGAAACTTAACGATTAAAGCAAATGTTGGTCTTAGAAATGTATTACTTGTATTTTAGAGGAAGTTTTTAAATATATTTTCACTTTTATTGAATTGTTTCCCCCCGAAACTTAACGATTAAAGAATATTTGAGTCTCAGAAAAGTAATGAATATCTTTATTTTGTTGCTGCTTCTCGTTCTGATAAGGAAAATTCCTAATCTAAAATTCAAGATTGTGTTGTTTACCCCCAAAAATTGACGATTAAAGCATATTTGATTCTCACAATTGTAATGATTGTTATCTATTTTACGTTCCTGCTTCGTGTTCAAGTAAGGAAACTGCCTAACCTAAAATTTAACATTTCACGATGATGTTTACACCAGCTGTTAAATTTTCTTCTAAAAAGTCACTATGTCGAGTCACGAGAGAATTGTCAACAATGTTTTAACAGTAGTGTCAGTGATGCTTTTTTATTGATGTGAAACAACGTAGCTATGATGATTGTGTTCAGTTTGCTCTGACAGTCAAGTGGGAAAATTCTCATAACAGTTCTGGGACTACTTTCTCGTCGAACAACATTGTTGAAGAAAGTTTATCTTACGTAACCTGTGTCTGCACTTAATTTTCTCATGGTTATCTGACTTTCACAGTGTGGGGAGAAAAATTGTTTATGATACAAGTTTTATTTGTCTGTTATATCAAGAAAGTGAGGGTGTCAGAGAGAGAGAGAGAGAGAGAGAGAGAGAGAGAGAGAGGTGTTTCATTAGTCCATGATGTTGAATTGAGCTATTAGAGAGTATCTAATGAAGATTACCTAGTCGAGGCCCGCCCATTGCAATGTTAGGTATTTTTGACAGAGCAGTAAAGACACGTCTCGTTTTATTTCTCTCTCTCTCTCTCTCTCTCTCTCTCTCTCTCTCTCTTCACCCGAGTTACGACACAAAAATCTTTTAACAGCTAGGCACATGATCCATTGATTAGGTCAACAGGGACACACACTGGATTTTAGGAAGCTCGTTCGTCTGTTCCTCCTCATCCGATAATAGTCGAACTCGGGTCTTCCAGTCGAGTGTGAGGCGCCCTACCACCCAAGCTGAGAGAGAGAGAGAGAGAGAGAGAGAGAGTATCTGATGAGTAGTTTCATCTGGTGGGGTGAGGGGTACCACGATGAAACACTAAAAATGATAGTGTGGTTTCGACGGCGGAATTATCTCTCTCTCTCTCTCTCTCTCTCTCTCTCTCTCTCTCTCTCTCTCTCTCTCTCTCTCTCTCTCTCT
This sequence comes from Macrobrachium rosenbergii, assembly GCF_040412425.1. Lineage (NCBI taxonomy): Eukaryota > Metazoa > Arthropoda > Malacostraca > Decapoda > Palaemonidae > Macrobrachium > Macrobrachium rosenbergii. The sequence continues at coordinate 35,154,948 of NC_089762.1, read as the reverse complement.
CCTGTGACCCAGAACGGACGGTTAAAAACTAAGGTATCTAATTCATCTCTAGGTCAACAGAGGCATACTGGATTTTGAAGGAACGCGCTTAGGCTATTCCAATGCGTGTCTGTTGAGACACACACACACACACACACAGATCAGTATGGTAGTTACTGTAAGAATGTGACTTAATGACAGAGAGAGAAAATTCAGAATGTATGTGCAAGAATGTGACAGAGAGAGAGAGAGAGAGAGAGAGAGAGATTTCAGGGTGTCTGTTCTTGTAAGAATATGACATAGAGAGAGAGAGAGAGAGAGAGAGAGAGAGAGAGAGAGATTTTAGTATGTCTATCAATGTAAGCATATAAGTTAGTAGAGAGAGAGAGGTTTCACCACGCCTGTTATTGTCAGAATGTGACTTACTAGAGAGAGAGAGAGAGAGAGAGAGAGAGAGAGAGAGAGAGAAAGAGGGAGAGAGAGAGAGAGAGAGAGAGAGAGAGATTGTTTAAAAACTGACGCAACAGGATTGTTGAGAAATAACGTAACTCCTGGTGCAGAAGAAATTTTGTAAAGAGCGAAGTGAGTTGCAGCCATTTCCGTCCTGTTCATCCTCTTGCCGACAAAACGTCGTTCTGTTCGTATTTTCAGCTTCTCCTGTTTGTGCGAGCTGCCCTCGACTTCATAAGACTTGACATTATTACACCGCATCTGTCGTGAAATTGTTACCTCTCTCTCTCTCTCTCTCTCTCTCTCTCTCTCTCTCTCTCTCTCTCTCTCTCTCTCTCTCTCTCAGTGAGAAAGGTTACAAAGCACTGATTTGTTTCATAACTGCATTTCTGATTAATGTCTTTTAGTTATTCCCAAAATTCTTGTATCTTCATTTAAATTTCAGTTACATTTTGGATTCACAGAGAATGCACACAAATCACTATATTGCATCAGCAAATTTGCTTTTGCTATGAACCGATGATATCAATGAAAATGCTCTGGCTATCTTTTTATTTATATGTACACGTGTTTGTGCATTCCTTGTCAGGATGAAGTTATCGCAGGTTGAGATATTGAAATAATTAAAAACCAATTGATAATAGGTAAGATAATTACCGCAATAGAATGAGGGCAATATATATGTGTGTGTGTGTGTGTGTGTGTCTGTGTGAGCTAGCATATTTTTAGAAAAACGTGTTGAAAATATGGAAGATGATTGAAAGTCTCATTCATAAATAAAGTTGTCTATATTTTATATATATATATATATATATATGTGTGTGTGTGTGTGTGTGTGTGTGTGTGAGTGTGTGTATATGTTATATGCATATATGTGTATTTACACATATATATCCATTATACATGAATACATTATAATTTTGAAGGATTAAACGCTCTTCTGTACTTTAGCTTTTTTGTTAGTATGTTAAGTATATATTTGTATACATTTCCCGACTTTTGTTATATCAACGGGGTGGAAGTTGGTGATATCTTCAGCGTGTGATAACGATAATGGTGTTACATGGATGTTGTCTCGACGTAACTTTTGTAACGCCACCTCTCAGCCATTTCCGGCGACCAGAGAGAG